>NW_021623690.1:0-5854 GCF_004785775.1 Grammomys surdaster | reverse complement strand
CTAAAAAGGATTCTATATACCCAGTATCCATAACTTTTCCCTCTACATTCCCCCATTTTTTTCTAATGATAGTTTTTAATCATAAAAACTTAACTCCGCTTCTTCTAATGTAAATCTGATTACAGATCTTGCATTTCAGTATCTTCATAGCTTCTATTTCCCTGTCTGAGGGTTTGATATTGATGGCATAGCAATAAAAGCTGAACAGCACTAACTCTCTAACAAAGGTAACTGATCTGTTTAAGAAGAAAAAAAAACAGAATCAAAAGAGGACCAGGGAAAATATCAGAGTGGTAATGTCTAATTCCTGAAGCATGTCCTGAAAGGCTGCCTCATGGTTGTGCTGCCCGCCATTGGCCACACCCACAGGGTTTCTAGTGTCCTCTGGAATGCTGCACCGGCCTCCGTTGTTGCTGGTCGCCTGCTCCCACCGGTATAGCTCGTTTCTCCACAGGCCAAACATGGTCGGACATCGCAGGCAGCTTGGTAGTGTTGAACTAGAACCACGTCACACTCGGGTCTCTAGTCTCGTAGGCCCCTTTCAGCTGTTCTCAGACCTCGCGTCAGACCATTTTAAGTGCTTTTATGTAGGCAAACAAGGATTTAGAAAGGACAGCATTAGGATCATTCATTCTGCCCGCCCCAGTAAGTGGCAGAGTACCCCACACAAAATCTCAAAGGGTGTAAGCTTAAATCACTCTAGAGTGTTCCACACTCAGAACAAGGCAAAGGGAAGGGGGGCTGTCTAGTCATTACCACCGGTCTCCAATGCTAATTTGGTTAAGGTCTCCTTAATTGTTCTATTTATCCTCTCTATCTGTCCTGAACTCTGGGGTTTATAAGCACAATGTAATTTCCAATTAATCCCCAGCTGTGTGGCCAGTCCCTAACTAAACTGGGCAACAAAGACCATTAACAGACCCAGTTAGTTACCTTGGGTATTCCAAACCTTGGAAAGATTTCTTCCAGGATCTTCTTTCCATATTTTGCCAGCTTGACTTCTGTGAAGTCCATCTCCCAGTAAGCTCTGGGCCAGTCGCCCCTCAGTCTCTTCCCATTGGTTAAGGCACAAGCTCTATAGTTTCTCACCACAGCTTTCGCCAAATCAGACAGTCCTTCTTCTTGTGGGAGGATTAATTTACCATCTCAGTTTTTTATTACCCCATAAGGGGTTTCAGAGTGAAAGCCCAAATTGTCCATCACTTGATGGTTGTTGGTGGCATATCTGAAACTGGTATCTCGAGTGTCAAAATAGTCTCTGGAACCCTTACTGCTAGAATCATTGCTCCCTGAGCAGCTTTCTAGGCAGCCATGTCAGCCATCTGATTTCCTTTTTGCAACAGTGTCCTGAGCCCTTTGGTTTTGGTTCAAAGAGGCTCAGTATTTCTGCGTTGTCAGCAGCCCTCTTTGTCTATAGATTGCACCATGTATATGAGCCGTGGCAAAGGCATATCGGTACTAGCTTTCCATCTGCCACTGAATCTCCCGCCATTCGCTTACCTTCCACCACGAAACTGCTGCCATCTGTATAGCAGTTCAGACTTCCTGGCCAGGGCTGGTCCTTCAGGTCGCTCCGAGTACCTGTTTCTTCTGCCAGGATATCAACACAGTGATGGATGGGAGAAGAGTCGTCAGTCACAGGCAGAAAGGTGGCAGGATTCAAGATGGCCGGGGGTGCAAAGATCACCCCTTTCAGTCAACAACAGGCTCCGATAGTGCATCACGCGAGTATTAGTCATCCATCAGTCAGGGGGCTGCTGGAAAGTTGATGCTGCCAAAAGTCCTCTCTGGGGGAGCGAACTGAGGAGGTTAAGTGTCTTGTATTGGCTTGTAATCATTAGTGTCTGGCTTCTTCAGTTTCAACCCAAACTTTTGGGAATTCTGCTAGCCATTCACTGATATCTGGGGCTTCCGTCTTTGTCACCCAGGTTCTCTGTCTGTCTAGTTCCTATCTTATCTTTTGCCTTTCTCTCCTGCACTGCGGCCAAAATCCTTCTCGCCTGTACACTTTCTCTGCCTCCTTAACTAAATCTTCCAGTAACCTCTCAAGAAACACAGACAGTGGCTCGTTTTGGTCCCTGAAGGACTTCTCTTACCTTGGGCAAATTGGTGGGCCATCTCGCTGCCCTTGGAGACCCGCTAGAGCCCGATGGTAGACCACCAGCCGCCCCTTACCTGCAGTTAAGGGGGAATCCAGCATCAATCTCATTGGGAAGCTGCATAGGCTGCCCGTTGTCACCAGGAACGTTCTTACAGGCTTCTAACAGAATTCTTTCCTTCTCTTCAGTAGTAAAGAGAACCTGTAAATGCTATTGACAGTCATCCCAGGTGGGCTGGAGGGAAAACATCAAAGACTCTACCAGTCACGTCAGACTGGCTGGGTTGTCTGGAAAGGAGGGGTCTTCTAAGAACCCCACAGATATCTTTTCTCTTTCTTAAGGGGAGGGGGGCTAAATTTGTCTTTACCACTGTATCTAATTGACAGCAGGCTAGTACTGTGTCACGGCTTTTCCTATTTTTTCTTACTCTAGCAATCATTTCCACCTGCTCTATCTTCTTCTCAACCATAAACATGAGTGAGTCAAAATTTCTGGAGCTCACGATTGAACTGCCAACTGCAGCCACTGTTTCACTATACTTTTTTTAAGTTTCTTTTTGCAATACTAGAGTGTAACCATAATTTTGAGAAACAAAACCAATTTTTTAACAATGCAGACAATCTATTTTCTCTAAAGTCAACACTAAAATGCATTACTTTCAGGTTACAAAGTTGGCTGTCAGTTCTTATACATGAATGCATGATAGTGCAGCTTTTAACAACTCATAAGAGACATTGTTTTAAATCCTATCTCTATACATCTGGTTTCTGAATGACTCCAAACCTGAGTTACAAGCTTTAAGCCAACTTTCTTTTACCAAGGTTGCAAATTCTTAACCATACCAAATACCTTATAGGCCAAATAATCTATAACCAAGACATGCAGAACATTTTTATGCTTTAAAAACCAGTCATAAACAAAAATGAAGTAAATGTACAGCTTATATTTTTTCAAACAAAATTTTCTTACTTTTTCTGGCTGTAATTTCAGAAGAAGCACCTTGTCACCTGCTAAACTCAATAATCAATGAGACCAAGGCAGGGCTCTAAAAGTCAATTGAAACTGGTTTTTTGTTTTTACTTTTCTTTACTCTTAACTTCTTGTAAGGCTATTAGCCATTCCTTGAGGCAAAACTTTCTAGTGATATAATTCCATATGCATTTCTTGGAATGGCAGCTGGAGTAGGCAAGTCAGGCTGTAATTAATTTCTCCAGCATAATCATTATATAGCTCCTGGACCATAAACTGTCTCTTTTAAATGCCCTTGGGTCTGAGGCTGACCTGTCTTCCCCAAGGAAGAAGCAAGGCAATAAAACAAATTCCAGAAAACACCTTTCCAGGGACTAGTCAGAGTGACCATGACAACAGGAATGTCACACCAGCTTCTGCTGAGCCCTCTCTGAGCTTTGTCCTAACTCAAATTTGAAAGTTCTTAATTTAGGCCTATCTACAAATTCCTAAAGTAGTTCATCAAGGCCTTATCTGATCCCAGATAAAACTTACACTGAAATCTTCTTTTCAATCTTGGGGGAAGAAAAAAATCAGTTTCTTTACCATGAAAGCAAAAAAGTTCTTAGCCTCTCCAAGAGCAGCCTGTGCAAAGAATCATTTTTGCCAGGGCTCCTCCTGCTGTGCCTCACTTTTATCCACAGAGCAGGGGGACTTGCCTATAAGTTTTAACCCTTTTTATCTTTCTGAACATAAAACATAGAACAGACATTTATTCTAATAAAACAAAGACAGACAACGACACACGTGGACAAATTTGGCGCCAAGGACTCACAATAGACATAGAAAGCATAACCAAGAATCTCTCCGGTAGGAGCCAGAGAGTTCCTTTTCTTTTGCTAACACACCGCGGAGATCAGACAATTGTTTTAGCTATTTCTCTGTCAATGGCCATGTTAACTCATGTTAACTCTTGTTAACTCAGGATATTTAGCACAGTAGAGTCAGTTCAAAATAACGTCAGTCACAGTCCAAAAACACACAAACAGTTCATCAAGAAAACAGAAAAAACACAGTCAGTTCACCCCCATCATGGGCGGTGAATATACCAGGTACAGAGTATTCTCACCCCTATCACAGGTGCAGAGACGGGTTACACAATCAAGACATGAAAGACTGCCAGTGAGAGAACCTAATGACCAGATGACATGGCCAGCCCATGCTGGACCTAATTTAACAGATTTCTTACATCACCAGCAATGAACAACACAGAATTAGTTGTGCCTTTAACTTAGTTAAAAGGTCCCTACGCAGCAAAGGGGTAGGACACTCAGGTATCACTAGGAAGGAATGAGACACCTGTCCTTTTCCCAGGTCTACTGTTCTCGTGGTGGTCCACGAATATGAGTTCTGTCCAGTGGCTCCAATAACTATGGTTTGCTTACTTCCCAACTTCCCCAGGGGTTTCTTGAGCACTGAGAATTCTGCTCCCATGTCGACAAGAAAGTCCATGGGGGTCCCCTCCACTTTCAGGGTTACCCTAGGCTCGGGGAGGGGGGCCAAGCCCTGACCCCCCTAGTCTTCATTGCTACCTAGGGCCAGAGCCTTAAGTCCCTTCTTGGCGGGACACTCTCTGGCCCAATGTCCTCTCTCCTTGCAATAGGCACATTGGTAGGTGCCGGACCTATAGCTCGGAGAAGTAGAGAAAACAGTGGAGTCGGGTCCTTCCGGACTCAACCCTCTCCGGCTCCTAGTGCCAGTTGCCGGCCCCCCGCCCCTGGCTGCTCCCTGTGGTTCCGGACTTGGTGCCGAGGCCGGGGGAGCCTGTGGTGGTTGATGATAAGGGGGGGCAGTGGCGGACTTGGCCACTCAGGTGGCTCCTCTATCTCGGGATAGATCTTAGGCGGAGCTGAGGGTTTAGTTTCCGAGTCCGGTTTCAGTTTGGGTTTGGGCGTTTTAGGCCCGGAACTGCAGAGAGCCAGGGCTCGGGAGCCTGGCTGTCTCTTAACCCATGGTCTCACCCACGGAGGGGGATTCTGGATCAGGTTCTGCCAAACCACGATGTATGGCTGTTGATCGGGATGTGACCCTGGTCCTTCCTGAAAAATAGTAGCTTTTACTGCAGAAATAGTAGTCGCGTCAAAAGTCCCCTCAGGTGGCCATCCCACATCAAGTTTTGGCCACTCTGAGGCACAGAAAGTCTGCCAACGTCCCTTCCTGATGTTAACCGATAACTCATTGCCTCTGTCCTTCACCTCTGTCCAGTGGTCTAAAGTCAGGCTTAAGGGAGTCACTACAGTCTGTCCCATAACTGTCAACAAGCAACACAAAACACAGACAAAACAACTACACTAACCGTCTCAACCAAGAAGGCCAAAACCAATACAGAAAAACAGATGGCCAGGAGGTCTCTCACACCTCCTCTAGCTAGAGGACCACCGTGTCCTCCCCGGCCTCCAGATGGGCACCCACCAGGCGTCCCTGGGGTCCCTTCCTCTCCCGGGACGTCTCCCGGGTTGTGGCAGTGGTAACCCTCCTAGCACGTCTGCTGGTCACCCATTCGCCTCCTGCCGAGACAAAAGGTTTGCTGTCTCTTACGAGACAGAAACAGCTGCCAAGCCAAACCATAGAAGTGCACTTTCCAGAATTCCAAACGAGACGGATCGACACACAAAACACACAAACAAAACCGCGGTGCCCTTACCTCCCAGTGGGGGTCTCAGAGATCAGGGTGGTCGCAAATCCCGGACGAGCCCCCAATGAAGACCCCCGCAGAGGGGAGACCCTCTCTCAAGTCTCAGAAAGTC
>NW_021623689.1:0-4584 GCF_004785775.1 Grammomys surdaster | reverse complement strand
GCTGGTACATGGGATGCAGGGGCCAGGAAGTCACTGTGGCTGGGAAATAAGGACTCATCTTATACAGAGCCAGGAATAACCTAGACCACACTCATGGATGCCCACCTCAGGAATAGTAAAGTGGCCCAGACCCACTGGCAACTTTCATCCTCTCCTAAATGTTGTCAGGAGAACTCTCAGTTGTCCCCCAACACACAATCCATGGATAAGATGATGGTTTGCCCAGAATAGATCCTGACAACACCAGGAAAGTACTGCTTAGTAACATAGATCAAGTCCTAAAACCATCTTATTCCACTGGGCCAGGCAGGAGGGTGATGTGAGCTCCTCTGAAGGTACTTTTCTACTTTAAGGAAAATGCAGGTGGTTCTGGGGCAGCACTATCTCTTTGATCCCTTCCCATTCTGTAGTCACTGCCCATACTGTGAGCAGAGCAGAGGAAGGAGGACACATGGGAAGTAAAGGAGAACTGGACTCACCTGGCCTGGGAGAAGTCGACTCAGGGTCTGTGGGAAAAAGAAACCATGGTAGATCAGAATGTGACTAATCTGGAACCTGGGTGGGTGACACTGGGCAGAATTTGCATTAAGCTGTGCTCATTGTCCCCCACAGAGAAGGAATTGGAAGCCATCTATTCTCCCAGGAAGATGTTGTATGTGAGAGTCAATTAGTATCCTACCTTCTTGTCCTTCTCAAGCTGACAAATGTGTCTGGACAGGGTAACAGATGAACTTAGTATTTCATAACCGTCCAGTGATTCAGATGCTAAGTGGCCTTGTCCAGGCCAGTTTTTTACATGGAACCATCTAGGTCTCAGGGTTAGGGTTAGGGTTAGGGTTAGGGTTAGGGTTAGGGTTAGGGTTAGGGTTAGGGTTAGGGGTTAGGGTTTTAGGATTAGGATTTTTGGTTAGGGTTTTAACATTATGGTTAGCACTATGGTGTTAGGTTTTGGTTTGTTGTTAGGGTTAGGGTTTGGTTATATTTAGAGTGTAGTTACAGTGTGCTTTGTTATTCCCTCCAAATGGATTGGAGGTAGAGAAATGTAAGGGGTTCTTTTCTCAAATACATATATCCCTTTCGTATCCTAAAAATCTCTATGTACAAATGCATATTCACAGTGCTAGCGAATAAGCCTCATTCTGAAAACCTTGGGAACTGGACCAGTCTGAATAGACCAGTCTTCTCAAAACACTTTGAACTGGTATATGCTCGTTGATAGAGTATATTCCTCAGTCTCTAGACTGCAGTGTTCTCTATCCCCCATAACTCTCCCATGCGAGAAGAAGCACTGAAACCAGTGATTTTCTCCATGAATCTTCTAACAGAAATAGAAATGAAAATGATTGATGTTTCTCAAGTGAGGGTTACCAGTGACAATTTCCACAACCAGCTTTGTTGAAAGAGGCAAAACTCCCTCCCAGTAAAGAAATAAGGCAATTTCAATAACAAAAAAATCACATTCATTGAGGGGTAAGATCCAGGGATAAGAAGGACTTTCATCCTGGAAGAAGACAGTAGAGGTTTTCACCCAACTCACGTGAGCAGATGACTCCTGCATCCTCAATATGGCGACAGTTATGGAAAAGCCAGCCAGAGTGACGACAGTTCCACAGGTGAGATTCATATCCCGAGCAAGACACATCATCAAGGACAATGAGCCCTGAGCCCTGACCGAACCAAGCATTTCCCGGGGCAGACAGAGCAGAGCCACAACCGAGCTGTCTGCAGACCACATTGGCATCATTGATGTCCCAGCTGTCATCACACACAGTGCCCCAGGAACCTCTGTACAAGATCTCCACTCGGCCCTCACACCGATTTGTTCCATTTGCCAGCCTCAGCACCAATGAAGAATCATTTCCTGAGATGAAGAGACACTCATTAGGTAAGTTCCACCAACACCACAGTCAGGTGTCACCTGTACTCATGGTGAAAGGCTTTCCTTGAGTCTCGTGACTCCTCACCTGGCAGGTGATTGTGGGTACCAAGCCTTTAGATTCCTGGTGCAAAGTTTCTGCACCCTGGACACAAAGGACCTTCAGGCATAATTAACACCTATCTCAGGGGCTATTTCAGGTGCACATGTGTTTGCTGATATGGGTGTCACTCTCTCTGGAGAACAGAGAAAGTCTACAGGAAGAACTATGTGCTCTCTGTATATTCCTGCTGTTTAAATGACAGAGTCCAGGACTTAGGTCTTCTCTCAATGCCATAGTGTTCTTAATGGCACAGGTAGTGTTTGCCAAAGGCTCACACTGAAGACTTCAAGCCCTGATCATGAGTCCAGTCCTGTAAGGGCTCAGACTAAATCTGTTTAGTAGTTCTGGGATGGAGTAAATACAAGGTAGATTTTTGTAAATGGAGTGGATCACTGCACAAGTACACAAGAAAGATAAGCTCGATCTCTTATTCCTTTCTTTCTCCTTGTCTTTCTGAGCTGCGCTCATTCACAGACTTCAAGAAGATCCCAGAATACCTGTCTCTTTCTAAACTCATGGTTGAAAACAGACTTACCATAAGGATATGTTGTAGGGCACCAATTTAGGAGGAAAACAAAGACAGATTAGAAGAAAGGCTTGTGCATCCAGCTTCTGTCAAGGGACTCGTGGTTCAGAGCAGATAACATTGGACACAGAAGCACTGTATCTGAATAAAAGACTGTCCATGCCCTGAAAGCAAGTGCTGGTCCTAACCATGCTGCCATGGGTCCCTCAAATTGATAGTGAGGTACTCCTGGGACCCAGGACAGATAGAATTTTGTCATGAATGATGAAACTGGCAAAAAGAATTATGGCATCTATACCTTAGGACCCTGAAAGGAACAGTTTCCTGTGCCCTATGTCACATGACTGTTGCAAAAGATAATGCTTTCTCAAATCATTTCACAGGAAGTAACATTTAGCAAACTGGATTAAGTGCTGCAATTCTCATATCCCACTGAGTCAAGCAGAGGGTGAGCTTAAATCATGCATGCTGCCTTTTTATTGCATGGAGAGTGCTGAAGGTCCTTGGGAAGACAGAATACTGGAGTCCCACCCACTCTGTAGCTGTTGGCCATGGCCAGAATAGAGAGGGAGAGGATAGAGAGGAGTTGAAGGAAGTCAGGACTCACCAGCTATGGTCGGGAATGTCGTTGGAGGAGCTGTGAGACAAAGAAGCAATGTCAGAGCCTTGAAGAGAAGTTGCCTGGCCTGCTCCTGGGTGCATGACACTGACCATACCAGACTGAGTTGTACTCATCTGCTACCTCAGGGGAAGGGTGTGGCCATACACACTGCCAGGAAGATGCTACTCATGGGGTCACTCAGGACCCACATTCTACTCCCACCTCACAAAGAGATGTGTTTCTGCATATGTTGACAGGATGGATCCTGTAGTTTGTGATTGTCAAGTGAATCATAGGTAACTACCCCAAGTCCAGATCAAGTCCTTACATTTGAATATTCTGGTCTCTTAGTACATCTCCAGCCACACTAGCCATGAGGCACAGATCTGGAGGGATTTATAGTCATGAACACAGACTCTACCTTAGTACCTGAAAACCTGTACAGAGACACACATCTACATAAAGGCCCAGTGAGGGAACGTGTGCTTAGTGTTCCCTTATGGGGAACCAGAGACAGAAATTGACACAAGCAAAATGTTTTGTCAAATGATCATTTTCTCGAGTAATAAAGCAACTCCATAGCCAAGACTAGCAGCAACATCAAGTCAGGTCTTTATCTCAGGACAATGTCCAGCCTTCTGCTCCTTGCTGAACAAGAGACCTTAGGTATCGGTCATAAGCCCTTCTCCATCACACTCAGAGGTCTACATGGCATCTCTGACTAAGAACTCAACGTCTGATTCAATGTTCTGTCCATCTTCATATCCTATAGTCTATCCTTCTTCAGACAGTAGCCAGATGTGCTTGGTCCCAGGACATGACCAGTGTCTCACACTTTGGAAAGGTCACAAAGGTCCAAGCATGATGTCATCAACCATTCCTGGCACTGATTCTTCACTCTTTGTTGAACCTTTGCCTTTTTAGTCTCTGATGATGACAGTGATGCCATTGTACATCCCATCAGCCAGTGCTGGCCCAAGCCTCTCTTTCTGACAGTCAGAATCCAAGACTCTCTGATCACAGTCCCTCTCAGCAAGCAGAGGACCCAGGGTACCACTCTATTGCCCTTGTCACAAACTCACTCAGGAGTGTTGAGGATCAGACGTCTCCTTGTAACATCTCCGATCCCTAGTGGACATTCATTCTCACAATGGAACTTACTTGTGCCTGTGCTGACAGGGATAGAGTAGTAGACAGCCTGGAACCCTGTCCTGGTCACACTGCCATCCGAGATGAAGACTACAGACATGAAGTTCCAGGTTGAGGTGAAAGATCCATTGAATCCATCACACACCCGAGCAATGAGAGAAGAATTGTATTCGGGGCCATCATAAACCAGGATATAGTCATAGCCGCAGCCTCCTTCAAGCCTGAGGACACAGAAGATACAACAGTCTCCTTTTCTGTGTCTGGAATATGGTTTGAGGGCTTACATCTCAGGGACCATTGTCCTGATCACACTGACTGAATACATCACT
>NW_021623688.1:0-3767 GCF_004785775.1 Grammomys surdaster | reverse complement strand
GGGTTAGGGTTAGGGTTAGGGTTAGGGTTAGGGTTAGGGTTAGGGTTGGGTTAGGGTTAGGGGTTAGGGTTACGGTTAGGGTTTTAGGATTAGGATTTTTGGTTAGGGTTTTAGAGTTATGGTTATTGTTATGGTGTTAGGTTTTGGTTTGTTGTTAGGGTTAGGGTTTGGTTATATTTAGAGTGTAGTTACAGTGTGCCGTGTTATTCCCACTAAATGGAACAGAGGTAGAGAAATGTAAGGAGTTCTTTTCTAAAATACATATATCCCTCTCTTATACTAATAATCTCTATGTACTAATGCATATTCACAGTGCTAGCCAATAAGCCTCATTTCAAAAACCTAGGGTATGGGACCGGTCTGAATATACCAGTCTTCTCAAAGCACTTTGAACTGGTATATGCTCGTTGATAGAGTATATTCCTCAGTCTCTAGACTGCAGTGTTCTCTATCCCCCATAACTCTCCCATGCGAGAAGAAGCACTGAAACCAGTGATTTTCTCCATGAATCTTCTAACAGAAATAGAAATGAAAATGACTGATGTTTCTCAAGTGAGGGTTACCAGTGACAATTTCTACAACCAGCTTTGTTGAAAGAGGCAAAACTCCCTCCCAGTAAAGAAATAAGGCAATTTCAATAACAAAAAAATCACATTCATTGAGGGGTAAGATCCAGGGATAAGAAGGACTTTCATCCTGGAAGAAGACAGTAGAGGTTTTCACCCAACTCACGTGAGCAGATGACTCCTGCATCCTCAATATGGCGACAGTTATGGAAAAGCCAGCCAGAGTGACGACAGTTCCACAGGTGAGATTCATATCCCGAGCAAGACACATCATCAAGGACGATGAGCCCTGAGCCCTGACCGAACCAAGCATTTCCCGGGGCAGACAGAGCAGAGCCACAACCGAGCTGTCTGCAGACCACATTGGCATCATTGATGTCCCAGCTGTCATCACACACAGTGCCCCAGGAACCTCTGTACAAGATCTCCACTCGGCCCTCACACTGATTTGTTCCATTTGCCAGCCTCAGCACCAGTGAAGAATCATTTCCTGAGATAAAATGACACTCATTAGGTAAGTTCCACCAACACCACAGTCAGGTGTCACCTGTACTCATGGTGAAAGGCTTTCCTTGAGTCTCGTGACTCCTCACCTGGTTGTGATTGTGCTTACCAAGCCTTTAGATTCCTGGTGCAAAGTTTCTGTACCCTCAACACAAAGGATCTTCAGCAAAATTAACACCTACCTCAAGGGCTATTTCAGGTGCACATGTGTTTGCTGATATGGGTGTAACTCTCTCTGGAGAACAGAGAAAGTCTACAGGAAGAACTATGTGCTCTCTGTATATTCCTGCTGTTTTAAATGACAGAGTCCAGGACTTAGGTCTTCTCTCAATGCCATAGTGTTCTTAATGGCACAGGTAGTGTTTGCCAAAGGCTCACACTGAAGACTTCAAGCCCTGATCATGAGTCCAGTCCTGTAAGGGCTCAGACTAAATCTATTTAGTAGTTCTGGGATGGAGTAAATACAAGGTAGATTTTTGTAAATGGAGTGGATCACTGCACAAGTACACAAGAAAGATAAGCTCTATCTCTTATTCCTTTCTTTCTCCTTCTCTTTCTGAGCTGCGCTCAATCACAGACTTCAAGAAGATCCCAGAATACCTGTCTCTTTCTAAACTCACGGTTGAAAACAGACTTACCATAAGGATATGTTGTAGGGCACCAATTTAGGAGGAAAACAAAGATTAGAAGAAAGGCTTGTGCATCCAGGTTCTGTCAAGGGATTTGTGGTTCAGAGCAGATAACATTGGACACAGAAGCACTGTATCTGAATGAAAGACTGTCCGTGCCCTGAAAGCAAATGCTGGTCCTAACCATGCTGCCATGTGTCCATCAAATTGACAGTGAGGTATTCCTGGGACCCAGGACAGGTAGAATTTTGTCACGCATGATGAAATTGGCAAAAAGAATTATGGCATCTATACCTTAGGACCCTGAAAGGAACAGTTTCCTGTGCCCTATGTCACATGACTGTTGCAAAAGATAATGCTTTCTCAAATCATTTCACAGGAAGTGACGTTTGGCAAACTGGATTAAGTGCTGCAATTCTCATATCCCACTGAGTCAAGCAGAGGGTGAGCTTAAATCACGCATGCTGCCTTTTTACTGCATGGAGAGTGCTGAAGGTCCTTGGGAAGACAGAATACTGGAGTCCCACCCACTCTGTAGCTGTTGGCCATGGCCAGAATAGGGATGGAGAGGATAGAGAGGAGTTGAAGGACATCAGGACTCACCAGCTATGGTCGGGAATGACGTTGGAGGAGCTGTGAGACAAAGAAGCAATGTCAGAGCCTTGAAGAGAAGTTGCCTGGCCTGCTCCTGGGTGCATGACACTGACCATACCAGACTGAGTTGTACTCATCTGCTGCCTCAGAGCAAGGGTGTGGCCATACACACTGCCAGGAAGATGCTACTCATGGGGTCACTCAGGACCCACATTCTGCTCCCACCTCACAAGGAGATGTGATTTGCATATGTTGACAGAATGAATCCTGTAGTTTGTGATTGTCAAGTGAATCATAGGTAACTACCCCAAGTCCAGATCAGTCCTTACGTTCGAATATTCTGGTCTCTTAGGACATCTCCAGCCACACTAGCCATGAGGCACAGATCTGGAGGGATTTATAGTCATGAACACAGACTCTACCCTAGTACCTAAAAATCTGTACAGAGACACAAACCTACATAAGGCGCATTGAGGAAACTTGTGCTTAGGGTTCTCTGATGGGGAACCAGAGACAGAAATTGACACAAGCAAAATGTTTTGTCAAATGATCATTTTCTCGAGTAATAAAGCAACTCCATAGCCAAGACTAGCAGCAACATCAAGTCAGGTCTTTATCTCAGGACAATGTCCAGCCTTCTGCTCCTTGCTGAACAAGAGACCTTAGGTATCGGTCATAAGCCCTTCTCCATCACACTCAGAGGTCTACATGGCATCTCTGACTAAGAACTCAACGTCTGATTCAATGTTCTGTCCATCTTCATATCCTATAGTCTATCCTTCTTCAGACAGTAGCCAGATGTGCTTGGTTCCAGAATGTGACCTGTGTCTCACTCTTTGGAATGGTCACAAAGATCCAAGCATGATGTCATCAACCAATCCTGGCACTGATTCTTCACTCTTTGTTGAACCTTTGCCTTTTTAGTCTCTGATGATAACAGTAATGCCATTGTACATCCCATCAGCCAGTGCTGGCCCAAGCCTCTCTTTCTGCCAGTCAGAACCCAAGACTAACTGGCCATAGTCCCTCTCAGCAAGCACAGGACCCAGGGTACCACTCTATTGCCCTTGTCACAAACTCAGGAGTGTTGAGGATCAGATGGCTCATTGTAACATCCCCGATCCCAAGTGGACATTCATTCTCACTATGGAACTTACTTGTGTAATTGGGGACAAAAATAGAGTAGTAGTCAGCCTGGAACCCTGTCCTGGTCACACTGCCATCCGAGATGAAGACTACAGACATTAAGTTCCAGGTTGAGGTGAAAGATCCATTGAATCCATCACACACCCGAGCAATGAGAGAAGAATTGTATTCGGGGCCATCATAAACCAGGATATAGTCATAGCCGCAGCCTCCTTCAAGCCTGAGGACACAGAAGATACAACAGTCTCCTTTTCTGTGTCTGGAATATGGTTTGAGGGCTCACATCTCAGGGACCATTGTCCTGATCACACTGACTGAATACATCACT
>NW_021623687.1:0-1631 GCF_004785775.1 Grammomys surdaster | reverse complement strand
TGAGTCACTGCCCTCCATGGGCTACTCTTGTCTCACATCAAACATGTAACCTGTATTGTAAATGCTGACTTGACTATCACCCCCAGGAATTTCAAAGGCACCCCACAGTCTCTAACATCTGCTATGCACCCACACTTACTGCACATCTCTGAAGACCACAGTCACACGATAGTTGTTTGGGACCTCAATGTTCCACAGACATCTGGCATTATTAGGATAGTTCCCAGGGTAGAATGGGCTAGAAAACTGCCCACCAGGCCAGGACAGGAAACCTCCACAAGTATAGTTTACTGTCAGGAAAGAGGGGAAAGGTGGATGAACCTCAGAACACACTGCACATCTGCCTGGCGTGGGGAGACCAGGAAAGTTAGCCTAGCCCTGGCTCACCCACTGAAGCCTAGGGAGCTCTGTGTGCATGTGTCTATGAGTCTGTGAGCATGTGAGTGAGTATATGTGTGTGAGTGTGTGAATATGAGTGTGTGTGTGTGAGTGTGTGTGAGTTTATATGATTGTGAGTGTGTGCGAGTATATATGAGTGTGAGTGTTGATGAGTGTGTTGAGTGTGAGTGAGAGTGTATGCGAGTGTGTGTGTGAGAAAGAGTATATGTTAGTGTGTGTATGAATGAATGTGAGTGCATGTGTGTGTGTGTGTGTATGTGTGTGTGTGTGTGTGATGTCCATCAGTAGTTGGGGATAACACAGATATGTGTTTTGAAATAAGGTCTTTCACTGAACCTGGAACTCATTGGTTAAGCTAATAAACTCTTTCTTTTACTGACTGGCAGACAATGGTGGGGAATAGGCCACATAGCTCTGGGTTCATGGACTCTGGATGCAAAGGGATTCTTAGCCCCCATCTTGGGGTTTTTTCCAAAGATCTTTGAATTTGATGGTGAATGTTGACTCTCCCTGATGAATGCAGACATCTAGAGCAAGGAACATGACTATATAGCTATTTCTGCCTATCTGGCTCACAGAGTCAAATGCTGCAAATGCAACCCTCTGGCAGAGACAGTATTATGCTTTAGATTTGAAACATACACCAATAGGGTCATTATTAAAGACTTGGAAGCCAACTCATGAATCCAATCCTGTGATTGGATGCTGAGAGCTTTGAACAGATTTATAGATTAACCATTTGATATAGTAATTGGATGGGGGGTCTGGTTGAATAAAGAAGGTTGCTGGAGAAGGTCCTAGAAAGATGTACTTTGGTATATCTTTCCTGTCCTTCCCTCTACATAATATCTGTGTGTGTGTGTGTCTGTGTGTGTCTGTGTGTGTGTCTGTGTGTGTCTCTGTCTGTGTCTGTGTGACTGTGTTATGTCGGTGTGTGTGTGTGTGTGTCTGTGTCTGTGTCTCTGTGACTGTGTTATGTTGGTGTGTGTGTGTGTGTTTGTGTGTGTGTCTCTGTGTGCATGTGTGTATCTATGTGTCTCTCTTGCCTCCCTCTCATGTTTGATCCACCACATATTTCAAATAGAATACTTACCATAGGAAGGACTTGTCGTAGTCCTAACTAGAGAGGGAAACAAAGCTGGGTTAGAATGAGACAGCATGAGTCAAGGGGGGAAACCCGATGTGGCTGGTACATGGGATGCAGGGGCCAGGAAGTCACTGTGGCTGGGAAA
>NW_021623686.1:0-3053 GCF_004785775.1 Grammomys surdaster | reverse complement strand
GTTAATCCTCGTCAGTCTTGATGACAGAGGTTTTAGTCCCCTACTTCCAGCCTGTAATAATGGACCTGTATGGGTTTCATTTGTGTAACGTCTATCTGTTGTAGTACAAAAGCCATCAGTTTGTTGAGCAGCATGAACTCGAGAGACAAGAGACTTAGCAATGCCTGAATGGTTAGCGCAAATACAACACTCTTTTTAAGGGTAGTACATAACTTCTTCTGTTGGAGGAGTAAAAAGTATAAGCCTCTTCTATTCTATAACACTATTTTATAAATCTAATCTATATAAGTACAGAACTGATCATAGCTTTGATCTTAACAAAACAAGTAAGAAAATCCCTATTTCTGTCCCAATCAATCTCAAACCTAAAACACAACTATAGTAACTATGGTAATGGGTTTTCTCTAGGGTTTAAACAATGTACCACTAAATCATAAATCAGGGAACCAAGAGTCTAATAGAGCCACCCTGGAGGCGTGGGTGGTGATGTCTTCTTCCGCACTGAGAAGAGCCACCCTGGAGGTGCGGGTGGTGATGTCTTCTTCCGCACTGAGAACTTCCCAAGTCAGGTATACTGGTTGATTCGCTCCAGTGAAGCATCTTCACGTTTCCTGTAAAGGAAAAATACGCTTCTCAGGGGGTTTCTCCTCCCTGGATTTGTTATTATTGTCTATTTGTTTGATCAGTCTCTCTGGCAGCCATCGTGCGGCATCTGCCGTTTTGGAATATATGCAGACAGATCCTCTTCCCCAGATAAGCACTGGATCTGGCCCATTCCAGGTTCCAGTTAATGGGTCTTTCCAGAGGACTGTTGCAAAATTCTTTTTGGTATTAGGATGCCAGAATCTATCTGCAGCAGATTTTCCTTCAGAATCCAAAGATTTGTGATTAGTAGGGATCAATGGAAGTAACAATAGTTGAGCTATCTTCCTTCCTGTAGGAATGGTGACTATATTCTGTATTGCCTTGGCCATTACCTTAATCTCACCTTGATAATCATTGTCTATAACTCCAGGAAAAATTTGTAGTCCCTCCATAGTAGCACTGCTTCTTCCCACTATCAGGCCAAACACATTTGGATAGAGTGGTCCAAACACTCCAGTGGGTAAGGCCTGAGGTCCCATTTCTGGGGTTAATACTGTGTGGGTGGCAGAACTGAGGTCCAGTCCTGCACTTCCTGGTGTTGCTCGACTAAGTTCTGAAAGGGGTTGTTGTTTGTCGGTATGAAACTGACTGCCCCATAAGCCTGCTTTGGCTTGTATTGGTTCGGGGCCTGGGGCTGGCCCCTGTTCCCGTTTCCCTGATTATAGGAAAGGGTGTTTCCTTGTGCATCTGTCTTGGACCTACATTCACTAGCCCAATGCCTTCCACGTTTGCAACGTGGGCATAGCCCAGGCTGTTTTCTGGGCTGTCTCTGGGTTAACTCATTTTCTGCTTTGCAATATTTTGAAAAGTGTCCAGGCTTGCCACATTTAAAACAGGCCTTTTTGTCTCTACTTGCCAAAAAGTCTCTTACTGATTGTCCTTGCATGGCGGCTGCCATAGCTAAGCCCTGTTGGTAGGAGGGCCCTATATCAGAACAGAGTCTGATATACCCAGTAAGATCTGTCTTTTTCCTATAGGGTCTAATGGCTGCTTGGCAGGCAGAATTGGCATTTTCATATGCAAGTTGTTTCACATAATCTATACCTGCCTCTACATTACCAAAAATCCTCCCTGCTGTTGTCATTAATCGATGAACAAAATCAGAAAATCTTTCATCAGGCCCTTGTCTAACTGAGGTCAAAGATGCACCAGGGTCTCCCTTTACTGGGAGTTTGCGCCAAGCCTTCATGGCCGCATTTTGAATTTGAGCGAATAAGCCTGGGTCATATTGCATCTGGTTATCACTAGAAGCAAATTGTCCTTCTCCTACTAAGGCATCAAAGGACCAACCATTACCTGCCTGAATGTTTCTCCTAGCTGTCTCTTTACAATTCTCATGATACTCTGATTTCCAAATAAGATAGTCACCACCACTAAGAACTGCTCTCACTAGAGTATCCCAATCACCAGGAGTCAGCCACTCCTCTGCAACAGATTCTAAGATTGCAAGAGTAAAGGGAGCAGTGGCACCATATTGTGACACTGAATTTTTTAATTCTTTAATAATTTGAAAGTTAAACCCTGTGTGATGTCTCCAGGCAACTCCTTGAGCGTCTCTAGTCTCTGATACAGGGAAAACCTTAACCTCTCCCTCCTCTGGCTGATCTGTGGCTGAACTGAAACCAGAGGACAGGGGCTGCCTTTGGACTCCAGGTTGAGGAACTCGAGGACCTGAGGAATTTTCCTTGCCTGCTCGAGACCTCTTCCCTGTCTTTAGTTTTTGTATCTGATTAATTAAGTCCTGATACTCTTCCTCTAACTCTATTTGTTGTTTAAGGAGAGAAATTTGTTGTTTAAGAAAAGAAATTTTGTCCTGCAACTCTTTTCTGTGATCTTCAACCACCATCTCCATAGCAGGAGTGTCTGGAGGTGGAGGAGCACAGGGAGGGGGCCTTCGGGAAGAAGGCCATTCAGGATCAAAATATTTGGCTGCCTCTTCCTCTAGGTCAGCACAATCTGGGTCTGACAAATTGATTACTTCAACCTTTGGTCCTATTTTGGATTCTATGTGTTTCTTTTTCTTTTGGACATGAAAAGCAACATTTAAACAGCGAAACAAAAGCAGACAATTGATACACGTAAACAGCAAGCAACAGAACAAAACCACAGAGTTGAGTTCAGGCTGACTTATTTCTTGCCCCATTATTACTATGACTTACTGGTCTCCACACGGCAGTTTTCTGTGGCAATCACCTCTGTTTCACCTCTGAATTTTCAGTCAATCCTCCTTCCAGTAACGTCCCTCACTGGGTCTCTGGTTCTTGCTGCCGCACGTCTGGGCGCCACTTTGTAACTGCCGTTTCTTTTGTAACGGCCGTCAGGTTCTGTTACTTTGTAAAGGCCGGCCGGTTCTGCTGCTCTGGTCGGCAGGTCAGGGTCTAGCAAGAGAGAGTGGGGACGGAGGAAGG
>NW_021623685.1:0-1978 GCF_004785775.1 Grammomys surdaster | reverse complement strand
TCCAACTGGGCTTCCCTCTTTGCTGTTTCACAGCCTCTATTCAAGGCTGGGACAGTTCATAAGCCCATTGGTGTCCCACTTGCCTGCCCTATCAGTCATGAAATCAGCAGGCCACACAGTCCAGAAACCACTTCCAGAAAGTGCATAGATTATTGTACTTTGTCTCTTCACATCTCTCCCTCTCTCACATTTTTAAGAAAATCTTAAAATCTTTAGGTTGCCAGATCTTGATATACTTGTGGTTTTTTTTCATGTTTTTCTGAAGAGCCTGGGTGAACAATTTAGCCAAATTATGACAAAGTCTCCTTCATCTTCCCAATGATGTACACAATGGAGAACACATTGCTACAAGTGATAAATGCTGAGACTGATGTGCAGTTTCTGTTGGAGGGGGCTGCTCTGCTCCTGCACTCTCCTCCTTGACTGCTCATGCACAGGGCAAAGACTTCCAGGGCTAGCCTCCACCTCTGTGTCTCTATAACCACCTAATCCACAACAAAATAATCTATCCATCCACAAACTCTATGGCTTCCATGCACATTGCACACTCATGGAGAGACTGACACAAACAGACAGAGAGAGGGACAGACACACATGACATATACTACATTTCCTTCCTCTTTTTGTTTCTTACTCTCCAAAGGGCAGGATGACTAGACCTGCCAAATACTGCACCTATACTGAGGAGCCCTTCCATCAAAATCCCCATGGTACCTTTCAATAGCTCTAGCTCAACTTTAGCTGGTTATCTGCAAGGGGCAAACCCTGGCTTGGGGAGAATCTTCTTTCTTCTTGTCAGTTCTTCTTGAGGCAGCAGAGGTGGAAGAGCATCAGGGGTTGGGGGGAGGGCTTTCTGATCTCATGTCTCCATCCTGTTGTACAAAGACATTCCTCTAAACCTTATTTGATAGCCAGATGAGACTGTACCCTGGACTCTTGACCTAAATGTTTATCCTGGGAAACAGGCAGGTTTCTGTTTGAACCTGACTCATGAATGGGATGATAGGATCATGCATGGAAACTTCTATTCTCTATCTATATGGTAATATCCCTTCACAACCTGCTGGACAACTTTTATGCAAGGTGATGGTACAAAAGATTACTTCTACCAATTATTAGAATATAAGAGCCAGTTGACACAGACCAGCAGAGAACACCACAATGGAATCAATGGCCCTGGCAAGCCTCCCAGAAAAGTGATTTCTCCCTACAGTAACTTGAATGTGTAATTCAGTCTAAGAAAGACTGTCCCTTCCACAATTTATTCTTAATGTACTTAATGAAGAGATCCTCTGTTTTCTTTTCTTTTATGTATAGCTGCTAGAAAGCTTGGAAAAACTGGAGTCGTGTGTGATTTCTTGGTTGAGGACTAGAGAGGTTGTATTCAACTATGTTCTATAACTTCTCTCTCCTCTGGAAAAAGTTCTGCTACAGTAAACCATCTCTATGAGTTCTAGCATTGTGAAGGTTAATTTCATGTGTCTCCTTGGAGGAACTGTGGGACCTGAGCTGTTTGATCAAATGCTTGTTTAGATGTTGTTGTGAAAGTATTTTAAATGCAATTAACATTTAAATCAGAGGACTTTAAGTTTTTTAAACTAATTTTTTGAGGTGTGGTGGGTTGGGTAGTTGAAAGGGAGGCTCATGTGTATCATGAACAAGGAGTGGAAGTCAGAGATAACTTGTGGGAATCGGCTCTTTCCTTCCAACCTGTGAGTTCCAAGAATCACACTAAGGTTGTTCAGCTTAGAGGCAAGGGCTATTGACATTCAGCCAACTCCTAGATTCATCACTATAATCTACATCAGTAAGAAAACTGTTCATTAATGAGAGTGATCATCAATGAGCCACAGAAATCTGTAGCCCTTGCAAATATAGTACGAGGTTCACCAAAGGATTTGAAATTCTCTTCAGGTTTAAAATGCAGTTGCTCCAACTGGGCTTCCCTCTTTGCTGTTTCACAGCCTCTATTCAAGGC
>NW_021623684.1:0-3641 GCF_004785775.1 Grammomys surdaster | reverse complement strand
GTAGTGGCTTCAGTTGAGATTGTCCACGAGGGCAAGTCACGTGGTAAAGGGTATAAATACCCAGGATTTCCCTTCTATAGAAGAGTAGAGCAGTAGGGGAGTAGAGGAGTAGAGGAGTCGAGGAGGTAGAGGTAGAAAGTAGGAGGTAGTAGGAAGTAGGAAGTAGAGGAAGGAGAGAAAAAGTGAGAGGTGTCAGGAGACTGAAGTAGTGAGAATATAGTAAGAAGATAAGAAAATAAAGAAGACTTGAAGAGACTCCACCGGACTCTGGCTTGTATCTATCTTTTGCGTCTCTCGCCCCTTTTTTCCCCTTCCTCCGTCCCCACTCTCTCTTGCTAGACCCTGACCTGCCGACCGGAGCAGCAGAACCGGCCGGCCTTTACAAAGTAACAGAACCTGACGGCCGTTACAAAAGAAACGGCAGCTACAAAGTGGCGCCCAGACGTGCGGCAGCAAGAACCAGAGACCCAGTGAGGGACGTTACTGGAAGGAGGATCGACTGAAAATTCAGAGGTGAAACAGAGGTGATTGCCACAGAAAACTGCCGTGTGGAGACCAGTAAGTCATAGTAATAATGGGGCAAGAAATAAGTCAGCCTGAACTCAACTCTCTGTTTTTGTTCTGTTGCTTGCTGTTTACGTGTATCAATTGTCTGCTTTTGTTTCGCTGTTTAAATGTTGCTTTTCATGTCCAAAAGAAAAAGAAACACATAGAATCCAAAATAGGACCAAAGGTTGAAGTAATCAATTTGTCAGAGCCACATTGTGCTGACCTAGAGGAAGAGGCAGCCAAATATTTTGATCCTGAATGGCCTTCTTCCCGAAGGCCCCCTCCCTGTGCTCCTCCACCTCCAGACACTCCTGCTATGGAGATGGTGGTTGAAGATCACAGAAAGGAGTTGCAGGACAAAATTTCTTTTCTTAAACAACAAATTTCTCTCCTTAAACAACAAATAGAGTTAGAGGAAGAGTATCAGGACTTAATTAATCAGATACAAAAACTAAAGACAGGGAAGAGGTCTCGAGCGGGCAAGGAAAATTCCTCAGGTCCTCGAGTTCCTCAACCTGGAGTCCAAAGGCAGCCCCTGTCCTCTGGTTTTAGTTCAGCCAGAGATCAGCCAGAGGAGAGAGAGGTTAAGGTTTTCCCTGTATCAGAGACTAGAGATGCTCAAGGAGTTGCGTGGAGACATCACACAGGGTTTAACTTTCAAATTATTAAAGAATTAAAAAATTCAGTGTCACAATACGGTGCCACTGCTCCCTTTACTCTTGCAATCTTAGAATCTGTTGCAGAGGAGTGGCTGACTCCTGGTGATTGGGATACTCTAGTGAGAGCAGTTCTTAGCGGTGGTGACCATCTTATTTGGAAATCAGAGTATCATGAGAATTGTAAAGAGACAGCTAGGAGAAACATTCAGGCAGATAATGGTTGGTCCTTTGATGCCTTAGTAGGAGAAGGACAATTTGCTTCTAGTGATAACCAGATGCAATATGACCCAGGCTTATTCGCTCAAATTCAAAATGCGGCCATGAAGGCTTGGCGCAAACTCCCAGTAAAGGGAGACCCTGGTGCATCTTTGACCTCAGTCAGACAAGGGCCTGATGAACGATTTTCTGATTTTGTTCATCGATTAATGACAACAGCAGGGAGGATTTTTGGTAATGTAGAGACAGGTACAGATTATGTGAAACAACTTGCATATGAAAATGCCAATTCTGCCTGCCAAGCAGCCATTAGACCCTACAGGAAAAAGACAGACCTTACTGGGTATATCAGACTCTGTTCTGATATAGGGCCCTCCTACCAACAGGGCTTAGCTATGGCAGCCGCCATGCAAGGACAATCAGTAAGAGACTTTTTGGCAAGTAGAGACAAAAAGGCCTGTTTTAAATGTGGCAAGCCTGGACACTTTTCAAAATATTGCAAAGCAGAAAATGAGTTAACCCAGAGACAGCCCAGAAAACAGCCTGGGCTATGCCCACGTTGCAAACGTGGAAGGCATTGGGCTAGTGAATGTAGGTCCAAGACAGATGCACAAGGAAACACCCTTTCCTATAATCAGGGAAACGGGAACAGGGGCCAGCCCCAGGCCCCGAACCAATACAAGCCAAAGCAGGCTTATGGGGCAGTCAGTTTCATACCGACAAACAACAACCCCTTTCAGAACTTAGTCGAGCAACACCAGGAAGTGCAGGACTGGACCTCAGTTCTGCCACCCACACAGTATTAACCCCAGAAATGGGACCTCAGGCCTTACCCACTGGAGTGTTTGGACCACTCTATCCAAATGTGTTTGGCCTGATAGTGGGAAGAAGCAGTGCTACTATACAAGGACTACAAATTTTTCCTGGAGTTGTAGACAATGATTATCAAGGTGAGATTAAGGTAATGGCCAAGGCAATACAGAATATAGTCACTATTCCTACAGGAAGGAGGATAGCTCAACTATTGTTACTTCCATTGATTCCTACTAATCATAAATCTTTAGATTCTAAAGGAAAATCTGCTGCAGATAGATTCTGGCATCCTAATACCAAAAAGAATTTTGCAACAGTCCTCTGGAAAGACCCATTAACTGGAACCTGGAATGGGCCAGATCCAGTGCTTATCTGGGGAAGAGGATCTGTCTGCATATATTCCCAAACGGCAGATGCCGCACGATGGCTGCCAGAGAGACTGATCAAACAAATAGACAATAATAACAAATCCAGGGAGGAGAAACCCCCTGAGAAGCGTATTTTTCCTTTACAGGAAACATGAAGATGCTTCACTGGAGCGAATCAACCAGTATACCTGACTTGGGAAGTTCTCAGTGCGGAAGAAGACATCACCACCCGCACCTCCAGGGTGGCTCTTCTCAGTGCGGAAGAAGACATCACCACCCACGCCTCCAGGGTGGCTCTATTAGACTCTTGGTTCCCTGATTTATGATTTAGTGGTACATTGTTTAAACCCTAGAGAAAACCCATTACCATAGTTACTATAGTTGTGTTTTAGGTTTGAGATTGATTGGGACAGAAATAGGGATTTTCTTACTTGTTTTGTTAAGATCAAAGCTATGATCAGTTCTGTACTTATATAGATTAGATTTATAAAATAGTGTTATAGAATAGAAGAGGCTTATACTTTTTACTCCTCCAACAGAAGAAGTTATGTACTACCCTTAAAAAGAGTGTTGTATTTGCGCTAACCATTCAGGCATTGCTAAGTCTCTTGTCTCTCGAGTTCATGCTGCTCAACAAACTGATGGCTTTTGTACTACAACAGATAGACGTTACACAAATGAAACCCATACAGGTCCATTATTACAGGCTGGAAGTAGGGGACTAAAACCTCTGTCATCAAGACTGACGAGGATTAACCCTTAACTTACGCGCTAAGCCGGATAGTCAATGACGGGTAAGAGAACACCTCAAGACCCTTGCCCCTAACTGGGAGGCCTCACCATCCTAAGACAGGAGCTCAACCAATGACTGTTGAGTATCCAGAGACGGGAAAGGGAGGCTGGGGTCCTTTGTTCCAACCTAAGGCAGGCACGGTTTCCGTAAGTTTTCCCAGCCTTCCCTTTTGAAAACAAATTTAAAAAGGGGGACCTGTTGGGAGCCGACTCTTAGCCGAAAGTGGCTATCATCTTTACAGCC
>NW_021623683.1:0-2349 GCF_004785775.1 Grammomys surdaster | reverse complement strand
TCTTTTCTAAGGATCTCTCCTTCAGTTCTTCTCAGGATCAAGGGCAGGGTGGAGAAACTCTTTGTGGTTTCTGCTTTATTGGGCCAGGGGTCTCTTTACTCCAGAGGATGACTTTCTGTCTCCCATACCCCAGGAGACCTTGTAGCTGGCCTCCTTTGGCAAAGGCTCAGAACCAAGACCTCAGGGTCTCTCTCCTCTTGCTCTTTCTGCCTGCAGGACCTTCCTTGCTTTCTGCTCTGTCAGCTTCTCATGACTTTACAGTGTTGTTTCTCCTATCTTCTGCCCCACATTTGTTTGGCTTGGAGGCCACTTACATGGATGTCTCCCTAAGCCCAGGGACCTACCTCCTTGAGTATGTCTTCCCAGCCTCTACTAGGGTCCTGTCTGGTGGTGTTCCCTTCTACACTCCCTCCCTCAGGAAGGCCTAGGCCCCGCTGGGTTGCTAGAGGCAATTTGCCCTGCCATGGCCCCTTGGCTTGGAGCTAGCTAGCCTATTCTTGTTTCCTGACCCTGTCCGAGAGGACACACACTTTACAAAGTGCAAAGCTCCTAGCGCTGAGCTGCCACCCTTGGCTTTGTTTCTGGTCACCTCCTGACCTGGCATCCAAAGGTCAATGGCTTGGGCCGCACATGGGACAGGAACTTGGCCTAAGCTAACCCCAATTTCATGCGCTGTCTGAACAGCTACAGAATAACAGTTGTTATTACCCTTGCCTTCGTTTCTCAGTCCCCTGTGCCCACCTCCACTTTGGTCATGCTAGGACTCAACATTCATGACCACTCAGGCCAGGAAGGTCTGGGGTTTCAAGGGTACTGTTCAAGCGTCCTGGAACAGCCTGGACACCAGGTCTCCCTGGGCACCACCTCCAGGAAGACAGTAGGTGGGCAAAGATCTGGAAGGAAGACTAGAAGGAAAAGGCCAGTTTCAGGACCAGTAGGAACCTTCCCTGGGAAGGCAAGCCTTTTAGAGACGGGAAGATGTGGCAGTCCTCTTGCATTCACTGATACCTAGAATGACCCTCTGATACCCTGCTGCCTTGGCCTCCCAGATAGAACCCTGGTGGTGGTGCCTAGCTTCCTACCCAAGTGGGACTGGGGCCTCCCGTTCTGTTCCAAGCCCAGCCCTACAGTGTAGCACAGGGACTCAGCCTACCCTCTCCTCTCAGCTAGGACTGTCCATGCGTTGGTATTGTTCAATGGAAGGCAGATATGGAGGGACAAAATGGAGTCATTCCCACCGTTTGTGGTCTTTACCCTGGATTACACACACACACACATACACACACGCCTTGGCCCGTTTGGGTTTTCTGAAAGCTAGTAAAGGCAGAGTACCATGAGGTAAGTACAGTTGGGAACCTGCTGGTACTGGGCTTTCATTCTGTAGGTAGCGAAGGTATGAAGTGGGTGTGCCTTTTTACACTCTGCCCTTAGAATCACGGTCTCAAGGACCGAGGAGTCTGCCGGTTGGGTTGGTGGGCGTGGTTTAAAGGTATAACGGGTGTGGTCTCCGGACCCGATGAGTGCAGACAGCAAATCGGAAACAGTTCTGACACTGTTGGCACAGTTCAGAGCAAGTGAGTGGGGTGGAGAGGTAGGGACGGAGCAATGGCACTTCAGGCAGCCCAACAGTGGAAACAGTGGCTGTGGCCGCGGATGTTGGGGCTTTGGGGATGGGAGAGTAGGGGGAGCTGTAGGGCTGGTCAGTGGGATTGGGGCAGAGCGGGCGGCAGTGAGTTGCAGGAGTTCTGGAGGAGGACATGGGATTGTGCTGTGGAGGCGAGGCAGTGGGCAGAGCAACGTGTTGTGGGAGCGGGAATGAGGCGGTGGATGGCGACAGAGCGGTGTGAACAGTGGGATAGGGCAATGGACAGATACATTAGTGGGAAGGGGGAAGGAGAACAAGGGGATGGATTGGGGCAGTGGACGTGGAACAGGGGGAAACAGTGGGTTGGTAGCGGGAACGAGGCAGTGGGCGCAGCAGTGGGAAGGACACCGGGTGGGGGTTTGCTCCTCATCGGGCCAGCGGGGTGGGTTTCAGCACCCCTTTCCTCGCAGGGCTTCCGTGTGATCTCCAAGCGCCGTGCCTAGTTTGCTGTGGCTTCCGCCCACCCCGCCCTGGCCCTGCAAGCCTCTCCCTGTGCCTTGATACCGCAGGGCGCCTTCTGCTGCTGCT
This sequence comes from Grammomys surdaster, assembly GCF_004785775.1. NCBI lineage: Eukaryota > Metazoa > Chordata > Mammalia > Rodentia > Muridae > Grammomys > Grammomys surdaster. The sequence goes on along the minus strand of NW_021623683.1, from coordinate 176 downwards.
GGGGACGTGGGCGACCAGGCAGCTGGAGGAGCCCATGACGAGGACCAGGATGAGGACGAAGACCGGACCGAGACGCCCCCAGATCATGGCGTCTCTGCGGGAACCGACACATAGACGAAGGACCTTGTATACAGAGCTATTTTACAGAAATTGCGATTGCCACCATGGTATTTCTT
>NW_021623682.1:0-1260 GCF_004785775.1 Grammomys surdaster | reverse complement strand
CCCTCCACCACCTTCGCCCTCCACCACCTTCGCCCTCCACCACCTTCACCATAAGCTCCTGTACCCTCATCATCACCAAGTCCAGTAGCCTTTTTCTCTTACCCAGCCTCCCTGACCTCCCCAGCCTCCTGGACACTGCTGTGACACTTTCTCCTCTTCTGTCAATACTCAGTCTGTCTGGCTGCTGTTCTTCCTCTGCTTGCCTCCGAAATGCAAGGCCTTGCCAAGACTCCCCTGCTACTTACATTAGATCCCTCGAGAACTAATTTAACGTCAAGACTTCCAATTCAGGAAGCCTTTCCAGGCACCAACCCTACTCCAACCCTGCAGCAGCCAACAAAACCACAGGGACTGAAATGTCAGGAAAGAAAAGGTCCCCACGGACATGGGATAGGACAAACATATTTTCATCTTCAGACTCTCCATAGCTTCTGTCACGGTGTACCTGTCCTGTTTGACCCTGCTGTTCACTCACAAGTTCCCAAGACAGGAACTGTTCCACTCCCCTGCTCTCTGCCTGCTAATGTGGTGTTCAAAGACAGGCATGCCTAAGCATTTGCTGGGTTAAGAGGAAAAACCAGAGGTGAATGGATGGAAGTTCTTAACGAATTATGAAGTGCCAACAGACTATGAGCCTCTTCATGCCCCAACTATGACTTGCATGCAGCACAGGGCAAAACCCCTGGGTGCTGGCTCTCCAGGCCAGTGGGTGACCGAGAACCTGCAGATATGGGAACGCCCTTCCTAACTTCCTGAGGTTGAAGAGCACAGTCTAGAGGAAAGGAGGGGAAGTGAGGGACACGCATTCCTAAAACTATTTCTCCCATTCATTTCTCCCCTTCCATCAGTGAACACCCACTGTTCTAGTTAGCCTTAACTGCCAAGCTGACACAGCCTAGAGTCAGGAGAGATGAAAGCCTTGCATAGGAGTTGCCTAAATCAGACTGGCCGGTGGGCATGTCTGTGAGGGACTGCCTTGATGGAGAAGGGCCCAGGCTCTGGAGGCAGCAGCAGCGGCATAGGCAGGTGGCCCTGTACTCTCTGTGTGAAGAAGTAAGCTGAGCATGAACCCATAGGAGTCAACAAGGAGTCACCCTCCATGGTTTCTGCTGTGCATTCCTGGTGAGGAAATTCCCTGGTAAGGGGTAATACTGCAGAACATTCCTGCCTTCAGGTTCTTGCCTTACATCCTTCAGAGATAGATGATGACCTGGAAGTGTAAGATGAAATAACCCTTTCTTCCCGCCATGCCCCCCCCCC
>NW_021623681.1:0-5233 GCF_004785775.1 Grammomys surdaster | reverse complement strand
GACTTTCTGAGACTTGAGAGAGGGTCTCCCCTCTGCGAAGGTCTTCATTGGGGGCTCGTCCTGGGATTTGCGACCACCCTGATCTCTGAGACCCCCACTGGGAGGTAAGGGCACCGCGGTTTTGTTTGTGTGTTTTGTGTGTCGATCCGTCTCGTTTGGAATTCTGGAAAGTGCACTTCTATGGTTTGGCCTGGCAGCTGTTTCTGTCTCGTAAGAGACAGCAAACCTTTTGTCTCGGCAGGAGGCAAATGGGTGACCAGCAGACGTGCTAGGATGGTTACCACTGCCACAACCTGGGAGACGTCCCGGGAGAGGAAGGGACCCCAGGGACGCCTGGTGGGTGCCCGTCTGGAGGCCGGGGAGGACACTGTGGTCCTCCTGCTAGAGGAGGTGTGAGAGACCTCCTGGCCATCTGTTTTTCTGTATTGGTGTTGGCCTTCTTGGTTGAGACGGTTAGTGTAGTTGTTTTGTCTGTGTTTTGTGTTACTCGTGATGTGATAGGGACAATGGACTGTGTGCTTGTGCTTATGAGGTGTCTGTGCCCATGGCGTGGGGCAACTGTCTGTGTACTGTGTTTGTGAAGTTTCTGTGCGCCCTTGGCAGGGGCGACTGACTGTGTAGCCTGGTTTCTGTGCTCGTGGCAGGAGTGGGAACCAGGCAAGCCACGGAGGGCAATTTGCGACCCTGGGAGAGGGTCAGGTTATGAATTCCGGGAGGGAATTCGTGGGAAGTGGAAGCAGTGGGACAGATGTGTCGGCACACTGCAGGCCACAGTTCTCTAGAAGACACTCTGGAGTACGTTTGTATGAGAGATAGGGTCAGAAATGACCCCTTCTCTGTCTGAAGGTGGTCTATGGCCACCGCCGCCTGGGACGGCGTCTGTTGAAGCTCTCGTGGCTGTGTGTGTCTGGGTCTAATTCTGTGTTGTTCATTGCTGGTGATGTAAGAAATCTGTTATTAGGTCCAGCATGGGCTGGCCATGACATCTGGTTATTAGGTTCTCTCACCAGCAGTCTTTCATGCCTTGATTGTGTAACCTGTCTCTGCACCTGTGACAGGAGCGAGAACTGTCTGTATGTGGTATATCCACCGCCCGTGATGGGGGTGAACTGACTGTGTTTTTCTCTGTTTTCCTGATGAACTGTTTGCGTGTTTTTGGACTGTGACTGACGTTATTTTGGACTGAATCTACTGTGTTAAATATCCTGAGTTAACAAGAGTTAACATGAGTTAACATGGCCATTGGCAGAGAAATAGCTAAAACAATTGTCTGATCTCTGCGGTGTGTTAGCAAAAGAAAGAGAACTCTCTGGCCCCTACAGGAGAGATTCTTGGTTATGCTTTCTATGTCTATTGTGAGTCCTTGGCGCCAAATTTGTCCACGTGTGTCGTTGTCTGTCTTTGTTTTATTAGAATAAATGTCTGTTCTATGTTTTATGTTCAGAAAGATAAAAAGGGTTAAAACTTATAGGCAAGTCCCCCTGCTCTGTGGATAAAAGTGAGGCACAGCAGGAGGAGCCCTGGCAAAAATGATTCTTTGCACAGGCTGCTCTTGGAGAGGCTAAGAACTTTTTTGCTTTCATGGTAAAGAAACTGATTTTTTCTTCCCCCAAGATTGAAAAGAAGATTTCAGTGTAAGTTTTATCTGGGATCAGATAAGGCCTTGATGAACTACTTTAGGAATTTGTAGATAGGCCTAAATTAAGAACTTTCAAATTTGAGTTAGGACAAAGCTCAGAGAGGGCTCAGCAGAAGCTGGTGTGACATTCCTGTTGTCATGGTCACTCTGACTAGTCCCTGGAAAGGTGTTTTCTGGAATTTGTTTTATTGCCTTGCTTCTTCCTTGGGGAAGACAGGTCAGCCTCAGACCCAAGGACATTTAAAAGAGACAGTTTATGGTCCAGGAGCTATATAATGATTATGCTGGAGAGATTAGAATTACAGCCTGACTTGCCTACTCCAGCTGCCATTCCAAGAAATGCATATGGAATTATATCACTAGAAAGTTTTGCCTCAAAGAATGGCTAATAGCCTTACAAGAAGTTAAGAGTAAAGAAAAGTAAAAACAAAAAAACAGTTTCAATTGACTTTTAGAGCCCTGCCTTGGTCTCATTGATTATTGAGTTTAGCAGGTGACAAGGTGCTTCTTCTGAAATTACAGCCAGAAAAAGTAAGAAAATTTTGTTTAAAAAATATATAAATTGTGCATTTAAAAGTATAAGAATGTTCTGCATGTCTCGGTTATAGATTATTTGGCCTATAAGGTATTGGGTATGGTTAAGAATTTGCAACCTTGGTAAAAGAAAGTTGGCTTAAAACTGGTAACTCAGGTTTGGAGTCATTCAGAAACCAGATGTATAGAGATAGGATTTAAAACAATGTCTCTTATGAGTTATTAAAAGCTGCACTATCATGCATTCATATATAGGAACTGACAGCCAACTTTGTAACCTGAAAGTAATGCATTTAGTGTTGATTTTAGAGAAAATAGATTGTTTGCATTGTTAAAAGTTGGTTTTGTTTCTCATAATTATGGTTACACTCTAGTATTACAAAAAGAAACTTTAAAAAGTATAGTGAAACAGTGGCTGCATTTGGCAGTTCAATCGTGAGCTCCAGAAATTTTGACTCACTCATGTTTATGGTTGAGAAGAAGATAGAGCAGGTGGAAATGATTGCTAGAGTAAGAAAAAATAAGAAAAGCTGTGACACAGTACTAGCCTGCTGTCAATTAGATACAGTGGTAAAGACAAATTTAGCCCCCCTCCCCTTAAGAAAGAGAAAAGATATCTGTGGGGTTCTTAGAAGACCCCTCCTTTCCAGACAACCCAGCCAGTCTGACGTGACTGGTAGAGTGATTTATGTTTTCCCTCCAGCCCACCTGGGATGACTGTCAATAGCATTTACAGGTTCTCTTTACTACTGAAGAGAAGGAAAGAATTCTGTTAGAAGCCTGTAAGAACGTTCCTGGTGACAACGGGCAGCCTATGCAGCTTCCCAATGAGATTGATGCTGGATTCCCCCTTAACTGCAGGTAAGGGGCGGCTGGTGGTCTACCATCGGGCTCTAGCGGGTCTCCAAGGGCAGCGAGATGGCCCACCAATTTGGCCAAGGTAAGAGAAGTCCTTCAGGGACCAAAACGAGCCACTGTCTGTGTTTCTTGAGAGGTTACTGGAAGATTTAGTTAAGGAGGCAGAGAAAGTGTACAGGCGAGAAGGATTTTGGCCGCAGTGCAGGAGAGAAAGGCAAAAGATAAGATAGGAACTAGACAGACAGAGAACCTGGGTGACAAAGACGGAAGCCCCAGATATCAGTGAATGGCTAGCAGAATTCCCAAAAGTTTGGGTTGAAACTGAAGAAGCCAGACACTAATGATTACAAGCCAATACAAGACACTTAACCTCCTCAGTTCGCTCCCCCAGAGAGGACTTTTGGCAGCATCAACTTTCCAGCAGCCCCCTGACTGATGGATGACTAATACTCGCGTGATGCACTATCGGAGCCTGTTGTTGACTGAAAGGGGTGATCTTTGCACCCCCGGCCATCTTGAATCCTGCCACCTTTCTGCCTGTGACTGACGACTCTTCTCCCATCCATCACTGTGTTGATATCCTGGCAGAAGAAACAGGTACTCGGAGCGACCTGAAGGACCAGCCCTGGCCAGGAAGTCTGAACTGCTATACAGATGGCAGCAGTTTCGTGGTGGAAGGTAAGCGAATGGCGGGAGATTCAGTGGCAGATGGAAAGCGAGTACCGATATGCCTTTGCCACGGCTCATATACATGGTGCAATCTATAGACAAAGAGGGCTGCTGACAACGCAGAAATACTGAGCCTCTTTGAACCAAAACCAAAGGGCTCAGGACACTGTTGCAAAAAGGAAATCAGATGGCTGACATGGCTGCCTAGAAAGCTGCTCAGGGAGCAATGATTCTAGCAGTAAGGGTTCCAGAGACTATTTTGACACTCGAGATACCAGTTTCAGATATGCCACCAACGACCATCAAGTGATGGACAATTTGGGCTTTCACTCTGAAACCCCTTATGGGGTAATAAAAAACTGAGATGGTAAATTAATCCTCCCACAAGAAGAAGGACTGTCTGATTTGGCGAAAGCTGTGGTGAGAAACTATAGAGCTTGTGCCTTAACCAATGGGAAGAGACTGAGGGGCGACTGCCCAGAGCTTACTGGGAGATGGACTTCACAGAAGTCAAGCTGGCAAAATATGGAAAGAAGATCCTGGAAGAAATCTTTCCAAGGTTTGGAATACCCAAGGTAACTAACTGGGTCTGTTAATGGTCTTTGTTGCCCAGTTTAGTTAGGGACTGGCCACACAGCTGGGGATTAATTGGAAATTACATTGTGCTTATAAACCCCAGAGTTCAGGACAGATAGAGAGGATAAATAGAACAATTAAGGAGACCTTAACCAAATTAGCGTTGGAGACCGGTGGTAATGACTAGACAGCCCCCCTTCCCTTTGCCTTGTTCTGAGTGTGGAACACTCTAGAGTGATTTAAGCTTACACCCTTTGAGATTTTGTGTGGGGTACCTCTGCCACTTACTGGGGCGGGCAGAATGAATGATCCTAATGCTGTCCTTTCTAAATCCTTGTTTGCCTACATAAAAGCACTTAAAATGGTCTGACTCGAGGTCTGAGAACAGCTGAAAGGGGCCTACGAGACTAGAGACCCGAGTGTGATGCGGTTCTAGTTCAACACCACCAAGCTGCCTGCGATGTCCCACCATGTTTGGCCTGTGGAGAAACGAGCTATACCGGTGGGAGCAGTCGACCAGCAACAACGACTTGAAGCCTCTGGGGGGGGGGGCCGGTGCAGCATTCCAGAGGACACTAGAAACCCTGTGGGTGTGGCCAATGGCGGGCAGCACAACCATGAGGCAGCCTTTCAGGACATGCTTCAGGAATTAGACATTACCACTCTGATATTTTCCCTGGTCCTCTTTTGATTCTGTTTTTTTTTCTTCTTAAACAGATCAGTTACCTTTGTTAGAGAGAGAGTTAGTGCTGTTCAGCTTTTATTGCTATGCCATCAATATCAAACCCTCAGACAGGGAAATAGAAGCTATGAAGATACTGAAATGCAAGATCTGTAATCAGATTTACATTAGAAGAAGTGGAGTTAAGTTTTTATGATTAAAAACTATCATTAGAAAAAAATGGGGGAATGTAGAGGGAAAAGTTATGGATACTGGGTATATAGAATCCTTTTTAG
>NW_021623680.1:0-6726 GCF_004785775.1 Grammomys surdaster | reverse complement strand
CTAAAAAGGATTCTATATACCCAGTATCCATAACTTTTCCCTCTACATTCCCCCATTTTTTCTAATGATAGTTTTTAATCATAAAAACTTAACTCCACTTCTTCTAATGTAAATCTGATTACAGATCTTGCATTTCAGTATCTTCATAGCTTCTATTTCCCTGTCTGAGGGTTTGATATTGATGGCATAGCAATTAAAGCTGAACAGCACTAACTCTCTCTCTAACAAAGGTAACTGATCTGTTTAAGAAGAAAAAACCAGAATCAAAAGAGGACCAGGGAAAATATCAGAGTGTTAATGTCTAATTCCTGAAGCATGTCCTGAGAGGCTGCCTCATGGTTGGGCTGCACGCCATTGGCCACACTCGCAGGGTTTCTAGTGTCCTCTGGAATGCTGCACCGGCCTCACCCAGAGGATTCAAGTCCTTGCAGCTGGTCGCCTGCTCCCACAGGTATAGCTCGTTTCTCCACAGGCCAAACATGGTCGGACATCGCAGGCAGCTTGGTGGTGTTGAACTAGAACCGCGTCACACTCGGGTCTCTAGTCTCGTAGGCCCCTTTCAGCTGTTCTCAGACCTCGCGTCAGACCATTTTAAGTGCTTTTTTTGTAGGCAAACAAGGATTTAGAAAGGACAGCATTAGGATCATTCATTCTGCCCGCCCCAGTAAGTGGCAGAGGTACCCCACACAAAATCTCAAAGTGTTCCACACTCAGAACAAGGCAAAGGGAAGGGCGGCTGTCTAGTCTTTACCACCGGTCTCCAATGCTAATTTGGTTAAGGTCTCCTTAATTGTTCTATTTATCCTCTCTATCTGTCCTGAACTCTGGGGTTTATAAGCACAATGTAATTTCCAATTAATCCCCAGCTGTGTGGCCAGTCCCTAACTAAACTGGGCAACAAAGACCATTAACAGACCCAGTTAGTTACCTTGGGTATTCCAAACCTTGGAAAGATTTCTTCCAGGATCTTCTTTCCATATTTTGCCAGCTTGACTTCTGTGAAGTCCATCTCCCAGTAAGCTCTGGGCCAGTCGCCCCTCAGTCTCTTCCCATTGGTTAAGGCACAAGCTCTATAGTTTCTCACCACAGCTTTCGCCAAATCAGACAGTCCTTCTTCTTGTGGGAGAATTAATTTACCATCTCAGTTTTTTATTACCCCATAAGGGGTTTCAGAGTGAAAGCCCAAATTGTCCATCACTTGATGGTCGTTGGTGGCATATCTGAAACTGGTATCTCGAGTGTCAAAATAGTCTCTGGAACCCTTACTGCTAGAATCATTGCTCCCTGGGCAGCTTTCTAGGCAGCCATGTCAGCCATCTGATTTCCTTTTTGCAACAGTGTCCTGAGCCCTTTGGTTTTGGTTCAAAGAGGCTCAGTATTTCTGTAGTTGTCAGCAGCCCTCTTTGTCTATAGATTGCACCATGTATATGAGCCGTGGCAAAGGCATATCGGTACTCGCTTTCCATCTGCCACTGAATCTCCCGCCATTCGCTTACCTTCCACCACAAAACTGCTGCCATCTGTATAGCAGTTCAGACTTCCTGGCCAGGGCTGGTCCTTCAGGTCGCTCCGAGTACCTGTTTCTTCTGCCAGGATATCAACACAGTGATGGACGGGAGAAGAGTCGTCAGTCACAGGCAGCAAGGTGGCAGGATTCAAGATGGCCGGGGGTGCAAAGATCACCCTTTCAGTCAACAACAGGCTCTGATCGTGCATCATTTGAGCATTAGTCATCCATCAGTCAGGGGGCTGCTGGAAAGTTGATGCTGCCAAAAGTCCTCTCTGGGGGGAGCGAACTGAGGAGGTTAAGTGTCTTGTATTCTCTTATAATCATTAGTGTCTGGCTTCTTCAGTTTCAACCCAAACTTTTGGGAATTCTGCTAGCCATTCACTGATATCTGGGGCTTCCGCCTTTGTCACCCAGGTTCTCTGTCTGTCTAGTTCTTATCCTATCTCTTGTCTTTCTCTCCTACACTGCGGCCAAAATCCTTCCTCCCTGCAATTTCACCTGCCTTTTTCTCTCTCTTCTTTCCTACACTTTCTCTGCCTCCTTAACTAAATCTTCCAGTAACCTCTCAAGAAACACAGACAGTGGCTCGTTTGGTCCCTGAAGGACTTCTCTTACCTTGACCAAATTGGTGGGCCATCTCGCTGCCCTTGGAGACCCTCTAGAGCCCGATGGTAGACTACCAGCCGCCCCTTACCTGCAGTTAAGGGGGAATCCCGCATCAATCTCATTGGGAAGCTGCATAGGCTGCCCGTTGTCACCAGGAACGTTCTTACAAGCTTCTAACAGAATTCTTTCCTTCTCTTCAGTAGTAAAGAGAACCTGTAAATGCTATTGACAATCATCCCAGGTGGGCTGGAGGGAAAACATCAAAGACTCTACCAGTCATGTCAGATTGGCTGGTTTGTCTGGAAAGGAGGGGTGATGAGTCTTCTAAGACCCCCACAGATATCTTTTCTCTTTCTTAAGGGGGGAGCTAAATTTGTCTTTACCACTGTATCTAATTGACAGCAGGCTGGTACTGTGTCACAGCTGTTCTTATTTTTTTTTCTTACTCTAGCAATCATTTCCACCTGCTCTATCTTCTTTTCAACCATAAACATGAGTGAGTCAAAATTTCTAGAGCTCACAATTGAACTGCCAACTGCAGTCACTGTTTCACTATACTTTTAAGTTTCTTTTTGCAATACTAGAGTGTAACCATAATTTTGAGAAACAAAACCAATTTTTAACAATGTAAACAATCTATTTTCTCTAAAATCAACACTAAATGTATTACTTTCAGGTTACAAAATTGGCTGTCAGTTCTTATATATGAATGCATGATAGTGTAGCTTTTAATAACTCATAAGAGACATTGTTTTAAATCCTATCTCTATACATCTGGTTTCTGAATGACTCCAAACCTGAGTTATCAGCTTTAAGTCAATTTTCTTTTACCAAGGTTGCAAATTTTTAACCATACCCAATACGTTATAGGCCAAATAATCTATAACCAAGACATGCAGAACATTCTTATACTTTTAAATGCACAACTTATATTTTTTTCAAACAAAACTTTCTTACTTTTTCTGGCTGTAATTTCAAAAGAAGCACCTTGTCACCTGCTAAACTCAATAATCAATGAGACCAAGGCAGGGCTCTAAAAGTCAATTGAAACTGTTTTTTGTTTTTACTTTTCTTACTCTTAACTTGTTATAAGGCTATTAGCCATTCCTTGAGGCAAAACTTTCTAGTGATATCTCTTCATGGACTCTCAAAAAAAAAAATTACAAGCATACTCACTGCATGTAAACCTCTCATCTTAAAGGAACAGTAAAAAAAAAAACACTCTTCTAAATCTATAATAATTCCATATGCATTCCTTGGAATGGCAGCTGGAGTAGGCAAGTCAGGTTGTAATTCTAATTTCTCCAGCATAATCATTATATAGCTCCTGGACCCTAAACTGTCTCTTGTAAATGTCCTTGGGTCTGAGGCTGATCTGTCTTCCCCAAGGAAGAAGCGAGGCAATAAAACAAATTCCAGAAAACACCTTTCCAGGGGCTAGTCAGAGTGACCATGACAACAGGAATGTCACACCAGCTTCTGCTGAGCCCTCTCTGAGCTTTGTCCTAACTCAAATTTGAAAGTTCTTAATTTAGGCCTATCTACAAATTCCTAAAGTAGTTCGTCAAGGCCTTATCTGATCCCAGATAAAACTTACACTGAAATCTCCTTTTCAATATTGGGGGAAGAAAAAAATCAGTTTCTTTACCAAGAAAGCAAGAAAGTTCTTAGCCTCTCCAAGAGCAGCCTGTGCAAAGAACCATTTTTGCCAGGGCTCCTCCTGCTGTGCCTCATTTTTATCCACAGAGCAGGGGGACTTGCCTATAAGTTTTAACCTTTTTTATCTTTCTGAACATGAAACATAGAACAGACATTTATTCTAATAAAACAAAGACAGACAACGACACACGTGGACAAATTTGGCGCCAAGGACTCACAATAGACATAGAAAGCATAACCAAGAATCTCTCCGGTAGGAGCCAGAGAGTTCCTTTTATTTTGCTAACACACCGCGGAGATCAGACAATTGTTTTAGCTATTTCTCTGTCAATGGCCATGTTAACTCATGTTAACTCTTGTTAACTCAGGATATTTAGCACAATAGAGTCAGTTCAAAATAACGTCAGTCACAGTCCAAAAACACACAAACAGTTCATCAAGAAAACAGAAAAAACACAGTCAGTTCACCCCCATCATGGGCGGTGAATATACCAGGTACAGTGTTCTCACCCCTGTCACAGGTGCAAAGACGGGTTACACAATCAAGACATGAAAGACTGCCGGTGAGAGAACCTAATGACCAGATGACATGGCCAGCCCATGTTGGACCTAATTTAGCAGATTTCTTACATCACCAGCAATGAACAACACAGAATTAGTTGTGTCTTTAACTTAGTTAAAAAGGTCCCTGCCCAGCAAAGGGGTAGGACACTCAGGTATCACTAGGAAGGAATGAGACACCTGTCCTTTTCCCAGGTCTACTGTTCTCGTGGTGGTCCACGAATATGAGTTCTGTCCAGTGGCTCCAATAACTATGGTTTGCTTACTTCCCAACTTCCCCAGGGGTTTCTTGAGCACTGAGAATTCTGCTCCCGTGTCGACAAGAAAGTCCATGGGGGTCCCCTCCACTTTCAGGGTTACCCTAGGCTCGGGGAGGGGGGGGGCCAAGCCCTGACACCCCCTAGTCTTCATTGCTACCTAGGGCCAGAGCCTTAAGTCCCTTCTTGGCGGGACACTCTCTGGCCCAATGTCTTCTCTCCTTGCAATAGACACATTGGTCTCTGTCCAGTGCTTGGCTGGCTCTTCTGGGTCTCCTTGGCTCCTGCCTCCGATACTCGCCCAAGTTCCCTGTCTGCCTAACTCTTCTAGTTCCCTGTCTTCTTCCCTCATCTACAACTGCGGCCAAAATCTTAGTCAAATTCTTTTCCTGCCTTCTCTGTCTCTCATCTTTCTCCTTACTCCTTTTTCTTTCTGCTTTTTATCTGCAGCAGCCTGCCTAATAAAAGCCATAATGACAGACATCCTCTGTCCCTCCGAGGTGGGGTCAAAAGGGGTATATCTGCGATATGCCTCCATGAGGCGCTCCAAGAAAACAGAGGGGGCTTCTTCTGGCTCTTGCATAACCTCTCTAACCTTAGCCAAATTGGGAGCCCCTCTGAGACCTGACACCAGAGCCCAGCGGTAGATGGACAGCCTTTCCCTACCTGCAGCTGTGTTGTGGTCCCATTGGGGCTGAGTGAGGGGAACAGCCTCATCAATCGCTGCTGGAGTTAGATTCTGCAAAAGTTGTCCCACAGCGTTCTGGATGTTTTTCCGGGCCTCCAGAAGAACTCTCTCTTTCTCTTCAACCATGAAGAGAGTCTAGAGGAGCTGATTCCAATCATCCCAGGTGGGCTGGTACGAGTACATTATAGACTCCACCAGTCCAATCAGGGATGTAGGATTCTCTGAAAAAGGGGGATAATTAGCTTTCCAGTTAAACAGATCAGATGAAGAGAAGGGCCAGTATTGTAGGAACTGGACTGCATTCGGCTCAGTAGGTGCCGGACCTATAGCTCGGAGAGGTAGAGAAACAGTGGAGTCGGGTCCTTCCGGACTCAACCCTCTCCGGCTCCGAGTGCCAGTTGCCGGCCCCCCGCCCCCGGCTGCTCCCTGTGGTACCGGACGGACTCGGTGCCGAGGCCGGGGGAGCCTGTGGTGGTTGATGATAAAGGGGGGGGCAGTGGCGGACTTGGCCACTCAGGTGGCTCCTCTATCTCGGGATAGATCTTAGGCGGAGCTGAGGGTTTAGTTTCCGAGTCCGGTTTCGGTTTGGGTTTGGGCGTTTTAGGCCCAGAACTGCAGAGAGCCAGGGCTCGGGAGCCTGGCTGTCTCTTAACCCATGGTCTCACCCACGGAGGGGGATTTTGGATCAGGTTCTACCAAACCACGATGTATGGCTGTTGATCGGGATGTGACCCTGGTCCTTCCTGAAAAATAGTAGCTTTTACTGCAGAAATAGTAGTCACGTCAAAAGTCCCCTCAGGTGGCCATCCCACATCAAGTTTTGGCCAATCTGAGGCACAGAAAGTCTGCCAACGTCCCTTCCTGATGTTAACCGATAACTCATTGCCTCTGTCCTTCACCTCTGTCCAGTGGTCTAAAGTCAGGCTTAAGGGAGTCACTACAGTCTGTCCCATAACTGTCAACAAGCAACACAAAACACAGACAAAACAACTACACTAACCGTCTCAACCAAGAAGGCCAACACCAATACAGAAAAACAGATGGCCAGGAGGCCTCTCACACCTCCAGCCAGCCACCGTGTCCTCTCCGGCCTCCAGATGGGCACCCACCAGGCGTCCCCGGGGTCCCTCCTCACCTGGGACGTCTCCCAGGTTGTGGCAGTGGTAACCCTCCTAGCACGTCTGCTGGTCACCCATTCGCCTCCTGCCGAGACAAAAGGTTTGCTGTCTCTTACGAGACAGAAACAGCTGCCAAGCCAAACCACAGTAGTGCACTTTCCAGAATTCCAAACGAGACGGATAGACACACAAAAGACACAAACAAAACCGCGGTGCCCTTACCTCCCAGTGGGGGGTCTCAGAGATCAGGGTGGTCGCAAATCCCAGGACGAGCCCCCAATGAAGACCTCCGCAGAGGGGAGACCCTCTCTCAAGTCTCAGAAAGTC
>NW_021623679.1:0-8764 GCF_004785775.1 Grammomys surdaster | reverse complement strand
TGTGTGTGTGTGAGTGACTGTGTGTGAGTGTGTTTGTGAGTGTGTGTGCCTATGAGTGACTGTGTGTGAGTGTGTCTGTGTGTGTCTGTGAGTGACTGTGAGTGTGTCTGTGAGTGTGAATATGTGCATGTGTGAGTCTGTGTGTGTCTGTGTGTGTGCACACACCTGCACGTGTGTCAGAAGATTGAAGTGCAGGGGCAGGGAAATAAACAGGGGCTGGGGGCCAGATGACAAGAGTACTATGAATAGGTGCCAAGAGACACAGGCAGCCCAGACCACTGTTGGCTTTGATATCAGACACAGAGGGGATAGCGTTAGTAAGAATAAAGTGTACAGTCTTCATGGCTGTTTGTCATGTGTGCCTTCTATGTGGTGCTGTATGCATTAGCTTTGGCTTTCCCCATCATGACGTAAACAACAGTGTTGGACATGGCCTTGTTTATGATAGAATTTAAATTTTATAGACTGAAGTTCAAGCGGTCCCTCTCAGAAACTCTTTAAAATGTTTTAAAATACATGTTAAACATAAATATTAATCTATATGAGTCTTCCCCATATAGATATATGTGGTGTCATTTTATATACGGATGCTTTGCCTGTATTACATACATTCCTAGGTACACGCATATCTACATACACCATTTGTGTGCCTGGTACTTGAGGAGGCCAGAAGAGAGCATTGGATCCCCAGGGACTGTAGTTACAGATAGTTGTGAGTGTCCCAGTGGGAGCTCTCTGTTGTCCCTGCAAGCCCAAAGAGAAACCCCTTATAAGAATATAAGCCAAAAGAGAGAGCTCTCAATGATCCAGTTGCTATAAAAGAAGTCTGTAGCTTCTCCCCTACACTCTTGGCAGGCTGAACCATGACACCATCATGGTGGATGGGGTAGGGGTAGGGTGGGGCTCCAAATCAAGTCAGTAGAGGCCAAACCATTTTACCTTTCTGGTGGGGTAGCTCAAGGACATCCAGCTGACTTTGTCTCGGATCATAGAGGAAAGACCACGAGACCTCACCCAAGCAACCTGCCTTAAGATGGGCAGAGACTTTCCATTCTGTAGCACTCTTATCTACGGAGGCCTTTAGAGCACACCCAAACTGTATCTCTTCAAGACACACATAACTGCATTCGATATATATTTAAGCCATTATATTTTGCTAACAACTAGATTTTCTACGTACAATAATCAAATATTCTGTAACAGAATCTGGTGGGGGCGAGTTCTCAGTTGAGGCTATTTTTTTTTTCTAAGTGACTCTCATCTGTTGTTTTGGCATAAAACAAGCCAGAATGATTTCTAAACATATATATTTTTGTACTTTCTGTTGCCTGATATCTTATCATTTCCCCGTAGCTTTCTATCAGTAAGGTAGTGTTTGTTTAATATGTAGCCTAGGATTTGTAATCAGCCAGGGTAACTGACGTCTGTAGATTAGTGACATTCTGTTGTAGGGGCTGTAAGAATGATGGCTAGTGTGTGTGTGTGTGTGTGTGTGTGTGTGTGTGTGTGTGTGTGAAGTTGGTGAGGCTTTCCTGTATTCCCCAGTTATTAGCTCAAACACTAATTTAGGTGCTACAATACTACAATATGCTTTTTTTTTAAAAAAAAAAAAGTAAAAGTCTGTTGTGGTTTTGAAGGGACTGAGATAGCAGAATAAACTCCATTTTGCTCTTAAGACCCCGTTCTAAGTTAAATTGCCCTTAGAGAGGCATGGCCCCCCACCCTTGAGGTCTGAGAAAAATCACGAAATGTCCCCGGCAGTAGCAAAACAGTCATAGCAGCTGCAACTAGCTGATAACAACAGAGTGGGCTAAGAAAACATACGTCTTTCCCAGGTCAAGATGCTCTTTTTCGATGTGTGCTCCCTCCCTGTGGTTTAACCAGGTGCTGTAAACCAACTAGCTTAAAGGCCAACATTACTTTACCCTCTCTTGTAACGCCAAGGCTTGGAAACCCTGCTTGTGTTTTTTTCCTTTATAACCCCCTTGGTCTAGACCTGGGGGTCACTCTCCTATCCTTCTGCATGAGGACGGTTTGTGGCCTGAGCTTGAACTTGAATAAAGACTCTTGTGTGCTTGCATCAGAGTTGTCATTCTTGGTGGTCTCTTGGGGGTTTGTGTGATCTGGGCACAACAGTTTGAATGTGAAATGTCCCCCATAGGAGCATGGGCTTGGGTATTGTGCCCCAGCAGGGGCTGTTGGGGGGGCGGTTGTAGGACTTTAGGAGGAAGGGCTTAGGTAGAGAGAGTGGGTCACTGGGTGTGTAGGGATGAGGCTTGCATGTTCTAGAACATTCTAGCTTGGTACTGTTGCTCATAGGCTGCTTTGCTTCCTGAGTGCTGATGGGTGTAGGTGACTTCCACACACTGCCGCTGCCACAGCCATGAGCTGCCTCTACCTCATGCCTTTTCTACCACGACGTACTGTTCCCTCTCAAACTCACAGACATCCACCTGCCTCTGCCTCCTAAGTGCTGGGATGAAAGGTGTGCGCCATCATACCTGACCAAGACTCTTAAAATGCCTAAGTTCTGAAATTGACTTTACCTGAAGTATAAATTTAACAAACACATGGGCTCTGAATAAACTAGTGTACTTCGGGAGTTCTGTGTGTTTTTTTTTTTTTTTAAAGGTTTTTGCCCTGTTTAATTTTGTCTTTTATTTTGACCAGAGGAAAATAGCCAGATGATTTTGATTATGTCTGTTCTAGTGTCGCTCTCCTGTGTCAGTAGTCAGTAAGTGGAGAGATTTACCAGGGAGGAGAAGGGGCTGTTCTTCAAGCGACAAACAGCTCTGCAAGGAAAGCTCAGAGCTAAGGGCTGGTTCAGGAAATATCCACCGCTCATTCTTACCTCTAGGGGGCAGTCAATAGTCTCTCAGCGCTTTCCCTGATGGAGAGGTGTCAAGGATACAGGAATGTAGTAGGTTTTCCTACTTACCCTGCCTCCCTGTCTCTTCTCTTTCCTTCATTTCCTTCTATTGATCTTTCTCTTCTCACAATTTGTCTTTTCTTGTACGTACCTCAGTTACAATGGCAGTTGTGATAAGATGGGTCGTTGGCAGGTTGCCAGACACTGGGAAGGCCCAGGAATGGTTAGGGTGTGGGCTGCTGGGTGGGCTCATGAGGAAATAGATAGCTTGATCTTGCTCTGATAGGAGATTGGGCTAAAGTTATCCAAATTTCTTTATTTATACTATTTATCTTTGGGAAGATGATTTTTAGAACAGGTGTGTGTGTGTGTGTGACTTTCAAATCATGCATCCCTGATCCCACGCATCCCCTTGCAACCTCCCCTTCCCCGGCAGAGAAAACAAAATCTAACTGTGGAAGCCGTAGTGTATCACAACATGTCCCACAGGACACCCTTTTGTCCTGACATCTTTGCTTACAAATGTTCATTGCAACGAGTCCTGGGTCTGGTTCAAGGCCTGTGGCTTCTGCTACTCTATTAATACTGGAACCTCACTGGGACTCCTCTCAGATATTGTGTTGTTGCCCTGTGTTGTGAAGATCTTGTAGTTTTGGATCTGTAGGACCGGTCCCTTCATGCACTCCAGCAGTTCATCAAAGGGGCAGATGTTGGGGTGGACCAATTCAAAGCCCTGGATCTGGGCCTGAGAGATGTCAGGGCTGGTCAGCACGCTGGCTCTCCAGCTCTCAAGGCTGGCTCACTGGTAACTCTCAACCAGGGCCAGCTCTACCCTGCTGCCCAGGTGAGGCACAGAACCCATTCTCCTGAGTATCACAGTCGGCGAGAGATGTGGCCAGTTCTCCCACTCTAATGACCCCAGGGCCAGGTCTCCTGCCTGCCATAGATGTCAAGGGGTAAGGGAGGGGAGGAGGGTCCCCCCTCACCCATGCCACCACACGGGAGACAAGAAACAGGCCTGGCTTTCGTCTACGCATGCCCTTAGGCTGGCTCACCTAAAACTCTCATGTCCAAGGCCAGTTCTACTTAGACGCTGCCCAGGCAAGGGAGGCAGGAGGATTCAGGACTTACTGGTCCACTTAGAAAGGATCTCCTAGAAAAGACGAAGAGGCCCTGTCCATGGTGCTGAAGAAAGTGTCTCTTAGTGGTTTTCAACCTTCCAAACAGTGCGACCCTTTAATACAGTTCCTCACATGGTGGTGATGCTAGCCATAAAATTCTTTTCTTGCTACTTCATAACTGTAATTTTGCCGCTGATATAAATCATAATATAAATTTCTGATCTATGATCCCTGTGAAAAGGCCGTTTTTTCTTCAAAGGGAATGATGACCCACAGGTTGAGAACCACTGCTTTTTATGATCAGATCAGTAGATGGGCTTATATGTGGGGCTCTGGATCCTGCCTCTTGGCCATGACTAATGGAAAGGTTTGTTGGTTTTAGCTCAACAGGAGAGCACCTAAAAGGTGTCTTATTTTACTTAACCCCAATCTTACAGCATTTGCTTTGTTGAAGCATAGTCATTAGAGGAACTAGAGGTATAGAAATGACTAGACTTCTTGTGCAGGCCTATTTGGTTTGGCTTGCAGTAAAGAATGGTTCTGAGTAACATTATGCTAGAGAGATTAAAGGGATTATTAAAATATTCTTCCTGGGACGTAACGGGGGTTTGTAACACTTTTAAATTACAGTCAAGAATACAAACGGGCATGTTGCCAGGTGACACAGTATAAATCACGTAGAGCAAAATGTTGTGGGATTAATCTGTGTTTTACCTCTGAGGTTACCAAGTGACGGATCAATTTCGCCATGCACCCCAAAATTATGGTGAATCATAAAAAGGTCACATGCTCCATTGCCTTACAAGAGAAACTTATTTTGACTATAAGACATTTCTAAGCTCTGTGAGTGATCGGTGGGAGTTATAGTTTTTTTTTTTTTTGTACCACAGAAGGCTGCTGGTGAGAGTTACGATTCCCATTAACAAGAATGCAAGGAGAATAATTTCGTTTCAACATTCGTATCCTAAGGGCGAATGGATCAGTGATTAAACTGAAAACACAAAGCCTATAATAAGCTCTATATATGTACACACACACACACACACACACCCTCCTGTGAATGACCTCACTTGTTTTCCTCGGGACTTTGGTTTCTCAGACATTTACCACTGGCTTAAGATATACTGATCACAGTAACGAGGTGATTGATAACATCATTGCGGTCTTCACTATAAAGGCATCGTCAGCACAGGAGGCTCTTTGCTGATATCTCTTCCTAAATCGAAATATTATACAGAGGGTGAAAGGGTCAGATAGAAGTGTCAAGCCATTTGATGGCAAGAAAAATATCCTAGATCAGCAGCGATGAGCTTCTGTAGCGTAGACACAAAGACAATGATGAGACCAACACTCTGCCGCACTGTTGGGCAAATATTTGAGTTAGAACAGCTCGTCGAGCTGAGGATAATGGACACATTAGGAATGTTTACTTAAAGTAGTTGCTCTAACCTGATAATCCTGAGTAATTGACAGAAATAACAATTTATGCTTTGGGTCATAAAACAGAGATTCCCATCCAGGAAGCCGTAGGTGTCCTCAGTAAGGCTCTCTGAAGCTTGTTCACTTCTAAGGCCCCTAGGAATTCTCTTAGCTCTGACTGCCCTTTCGTGGCAGATTTATGCTGACTGATGTATGCTGTACCTTGTAGCTTGTTGAGAAGCAACATCACACCTGGCAGATGTGGCTGACAGCAGTGTGTGGGCTTCCTAGATGTCTATGTGTACTGTACTTCATGTGTGCCATAGAACATTGTTCCCAGGAAGTGACACAGTTACGACTGTATTGAAACCAGAGCAGATGTGATAATCCACACAAGGTCACTTGATAGTAACGGTTGCCTGGTGTTTTCCTCCTGGGGCTTTGGTGTAAGGCTGGCTGGCTTTGTTAGGGTTCCTCTGAAAGACTGATTCTGCCATCTGCACAATTTTTTTTTTCAGAGTAAGTAGGCAGCCTGCCGCTGTAGATATGCCGATGTCACATGACTAAAGGCAGGCTACTGACAGTCTATCCCCTTTCCTTTGGACTATATTTTTCTTGGGACCTTCCATGAGTCCTGTGAGGCCCATTTATGCAGAGGGAGTTCGGTTCAGTGGGCAGATTTAATGTTGATTGCATCTAAGATGAAAGAAACATTTACATGTGTTAGAGTGAATATCAGGCTGTGGCAGCTTAGATAATTGAGCACACAGCATCAATCAAGCTACCATTGGGAGGTGAAGTCAGAGTAGAGAGCCGAGAGCGAAGGGGAGGGGCAGAGTCCTAGTGTGGAGACTCAATGGCGAGCGGTGCGAGGTTGTTTATTATCCCATGCCTACTTTACCTTTGCGCTGGGAGGGTGTTTCCAGCCAACCAACCAGAGACCCCTGACAGCCCTCTTGCCGCCTGCTATGGTCACATCGTTCAGATGATGGCGAATGCCTTTTTTTGTCCCCCTTTACCATTTCCACAGAAGGCAAAGTCTCTCTACAAATAGAAGGGAGAGACAGCTGAGCGCATGTTGCTTGGTGAACGCATCACCATCACCGTGTTATTGCTCTGTTGGTTCAGTCATTGCGTCTCCGGCTAAGCGCTTGTCCCTGACTTGCCCTTCAGGATCACCTCTGCTTCTCTATTGAACTCCACCGTTGTGCCCGACTTTTCCTTCCATTTCTATGATGACACAATAAGCAGCAGAAACCTGGGGCTGAAAGGGTTTATTTCAGCTTACAGCTTTGTCATCAGGAAGGGAAGTCAAGTCAGGAACTCAAGGCAGGAGCAGAAGAAGTGGCCAGAGAAGAATGCTGCTTACTGGCTTGCTCAGTCTGCTTTCTTATAGAAGCCGGGACTGCCTGCTAAGGGATGGTACCGCCCATAGTAGACCGGGTCCGCCTACACCAGTCATTAATCGAGAAAAATGCATGTAAGACTTACCTAAAGACCAGGTTGTTGGAGCAATTCTTCAGTTGCTACTCTTCATCCCAGGTGACTCTAGTTCCTGTCAAATTGACAGGAAAAACTACCCAGTACAGTTCTGTATGTGTGACTCCTAAGGCCCTTGTCATCAGAACTTACTTCTCTTTCAAGCTTCAGACCGAATGTGAATCACGTTTTCTGCTGTTTACTGCATGCCCTAGTTATTTCGGACTCAACATGTCTGACATGAGATTAATTTCCTTAAGTTCAAAGATCCTTTCCCTTTGTTCTGAATCTGACAGTCCATGATCCCACCTACACGTTCATTAACTCAACCTAGATCTTTTTTGTTTTTGTTTTTATATCATCATCCCTGTTCCCAGAACAGCAAGGCAAGAAATCCCATTCCTTTGGCCTCCTTCAGATCTCTTGACTTTCTCCCTCTCTGTGGTCCCTTGCATGCTGCCCTACTTCAGAATCTGATCTCTATGTTGCTATTTGAAGTATATCTTAAAACACCCATGGCCACATCATTCTTCACCCGAAGTGCTCCTCAGAGATGTGTGGGGAGAGAGGTGCGTCTGCCTTCCGAGTCTGTGTGCTCCCGAGGAGCTCAGCCTCCCAGGGTGAGGCACGCCTCCCATTTGAGGGCTGCTGAAAGCACTCTGACATTTCAATGTGTCCTGTAGATGGGGATATTTTGCACTCGATTCAGTTATGACCTAATTGGGCTTGGCGAGAGCTATTTAATATTCTAGAAGGAATTCCTTCAGGCCCCTTCTTTTCCATAATGAATTTTTTAAGGGCAACATTCAAAATCAAGGTCAGTTCCCAAAGGCATCATTTGCCTTATGGTACCGGATAGATTTTCTACGCCAATCTTATTCAGAATTAGAAAGTTTTTGTTTCATGTAAAAACTAGGTGTAATAGATATCACCAAAAGGGACACTCACTGCCTATAATACAGAGGATTCTAGTGACATTTTCTCCCGGCAGAATCCTATAGACAGCCATGGATATCTGCAGTGGTAGTCCTGGGGCATTAGGTACAACAGAAGACATCTCTAGCCCATCAGAGAGCTGTCCTTAGCTCTGTTGTGCAATCCTCGGTCTGCTTTGTTCATTGTTCTATGATATTATACACATATATGCAGTATAGTTTAGCCTCAGCCAAACATCCAATCCTCAAAGTGACTGCCATGCAAAATGTGTATCTCTACCTAGTTGAATGTAGACCTAGCCCCCACGCCCAGCCGATGAGATCCCTTTTCTCTTTTTAATGTTTGAAAACAGGAACCCAAGGGTAGGTAAGAGAACTTTGTTTTTGTCTTTACAAAGGAAGGAAGGATTCTGAGCAGCAGAGTGAGCTGCTTCCTGCTGTAGGATTGGGTTTGAGTATGGGGCACAGAGGGTCAGAATATCTGTGCCATTTCTAGTAAATGCTGGGTCTTTAGGTGAGACGGGAGGCCACTGTGTCTGCCCTCACTGGGGGACATTCTCCAGCATATTTTCAATGTAGTACATTTGCATAATTGCTGCCACCTGTCCTTTCTAGACTGCCTTTCGTACAATACAGAGGGATCTCTGGTGCTTATACAAGCTCAGTATGAACCTGCTTCTGTGTGATAGTGATTAGGAAAAAAATCCACTGTATCTGCAGATGGCTTTGCTTTCCCCGTTTGATTGACAGTTCAGAGCCTGCAGTTTCTCAATTTAAGATTTATTTTAAAATTATTATTAGTTTGTGTGTACGTGTTTGTGTGTGTATGTGATGTGTGGGTGTATGTGATGTGTGTCTGTGTATATGTGTGTGTTTATGTATATATGTGATGTGTGTGTATGTGTGTGTTTATATGTGTATGTGATGTGTGGGTGTATGTG
>NW_021623678.1:0-2379 GCF_004785775.1 Grammomys surdaster | reverse complement strand
TCTCTCTCTCTCTCTCTCTCTCTCTCTCTCTCTCTCTCTCTCTCTCTTTCTCTGAGATACAAATGACAATGCTGGGGAAAAGGATGAGGTGGGAAAGAATGGAAACTGAACATCTCCAACAGCCACACAAATTAATCTTCATTATGAATCTTTACCACTAGCAAAGTCAGACTGTTTTCTGTATGTTGAAACTTTTGAATCCTGGCAACGGAGGTTTTACATCTTGTTCTGTTGCTCATCTGCTGAGAATACTAATCTCTCTGGAGGACACTAATTAGAATAATAATTAACACTTATAACAAAGCTCTTCCACTCCCTGGGCATGCATCTCTCTTGTGCAGCCCCTCTCCTCAGATGTCTGTGCAGCTTTGATCTTCATGCTTGGGGTGGGGGTGGGTGTCTAGGCTGATCCTTCAGGTAACAGGCTGCCCCTCCTGTGTGGTTGCTTGGATCACTGTGATTTCATTGCTTCTCAGTGAGAAGCGTTTAGGTTTGTATATAAACCTTGATGCCTGTTAGTTTTCTAATTAGTCAGCTTATGCTTTTATCTTCTAATCCTTCCCTCCTGCTTTCCATGGGTGGGTTTCATGCTTCCAACCCGGATTTGGCACTCCCTACTTATTCTAACTCCCAGAGAAGAATGATGATCTTGAACTTTTTCTGGTACATTCATTTTTCTCAAAGCCCGGGTTGGAAATATTAATACCGCTAGAAATGGTGATATGCAGCAGAATTGTAGGTTTTTCACTTGTATTAATAATAAGACAGTGTATGGGAGTGGTGGTGGAGAGAGTGGGAGGGGGGCTGTGTTCAGCTCTTGAAGTGCTTGGTTGGGCTCCTGACACCACCTCTATGGATTATGTTGGTCCCGGATCTGCTTATCTTTTGAGGTTGTTGGGTGTGGCCCAGCCACAGACTAGTTTGTACACAGCATGGGTTGGGTATAGGCAGTCTCTTGAATTCCTTGTGAGACACCACAAGTTCCCAGAGCAGTGCCCAGCAGTGGGGAATTTAGAGTCTCCCTTTGTCAAACCTGTTCATGTTTTCTAAGACAAAAACCTCCCGCTGTCCATTCCCTCTGAATGGACCTTCTCCAAAACACTACTTTGGCTGAGTTAAAACTTCACTGGAGTGCAAGAGAAATATGGGACTGTTTTTCCTCTGTAAATAACGACTCTGTTTCAGAGCCTGTTTTATTAGTTTGAGCTTCAGATTCTGGGGAGAAAGCCTTAGAAATAGGGAATGTGAAGAGAATGTCTGTCTGACAGGACATGCTCAAAGTAGGGGTTCGGTGGTCAAGCTTGTTGTTAAACTTTCTCCCCAAAATGACCCTCATTCCCTAAGTTCAGCAGTGACTGTACTACATGCTACCCTTTGACAGTGGAACGCAGTGCAGCCAAAAATGGTGTCCTTGAGCATTTCAGTCTGTTCAGCAATTCAGTTTTTTTCAAAAGATTTATTTGTTGTATGTTTATGAGTAGACCATTACTCTCTTCAGACACACCAGAAGAGGGCACCAGATCCCATTGCAGATGGTTGTGAGCCACCATGTGGTTGTTAGGAATTGAACTCAGGACCTCTGGAAGAGCAGTTGGTGCTCTTAACCACTGAGCCATCTCTCCAACCCCAACATTTCAGTTTTTGCAAACAGTTTTTTTCAAGATTTATTTATTTATTATGTATACAGTTTTCTGCCTGCACATACACCTTCAGGCCAGAAGAGTGTGCCAGATCTCATTATAGATGGTTATGAGCTACCATGTGGTTGTTGGGAATTGAACCCAGGACTTCTGGAAGAGCAGCCAGTACTCTTAACCACTGAACCATCTCTCCAGCCCCATTCAAATAATATTTAATGAGAGCTCAACAACTCATTCCTTGTCTCCCTCCAGTCACACTGAAAAGGAAGGAACACCACAAGTTCTTTACGTAAACATGTTAATTTTCATTTGCTCTTTTGAACCAATAAAATTCATTGTGGATCAACTGGATGAGTTTAAAGAGACAGTGCTGAGAACTTCCTGGATGCCTGGTGCTGTTGTTTGGCTTCATAAATGTCTGTAAGACAGCTCAGTCACCGCCAGAGGTAGCAAGTAGGCAGGCTGGTGGTTTTCATCCATGGCTCTTCACTCTTTTACTGTGTGACTGTCCGCACCCTCCACATGACTTTCCTGGGTTGTGTGAACTGAATGCAGACACATATGAAGGAAGCAAGGGCTTGGAAAGAGAAGGTTCTCCTTTAAAAGAGTGAGTATTTTATTTATGTTGTGTGTGTGTGTGTGTGAATGTGTGTATGTGTGTGTGTATGTGTGTGTGTGGTGTGTGTATGTGTGTGTGTGGGATGTGTGTGGGGTGTGTGTGTGTATGTGTATGTGTGTG
>NW_021623677.1:0-1658 GCF_004785775.1 Grammomys surdaster | reverse complement strand
GTGGATAAAGGACCTCCACATAAAACCAGATACACTGAAACTAATAGAAGAGAAGGTGGGGAAGACCCTCGAATACTTGGGCACAGGGGAAAAGTTCCTGAACAGAACATCAATGGCATATGCTCTAAGATCAAGAATTGACAAATGGGACTTCATAAAATTTCAAAGTTTCTGTAAGGCAAAGGACACTGTCAATAGGACAAAACGACAACCAACAAATTGGGAAAAGATCTTTACCAATCCTACATCTGATAGAAGGCTAATATCCAATATATACAAAGAACTCAAGAAATTAGACTCCAGACAACCAAATAACCCTATTAAAAAATGGGGTATAGAGCTTAACAAAGACTTTTCAACTGAGGAAACTCGAATGGCTGAGAAGCACCTAGAGAAATGTTCGGTATCCTTAGTCGTCAGCGAAATGCAAATCAAAACAACCCTGAGATTCCATCTCACACCAGTCAGAATGGCTAAGATTAAAAACTTGGGTGATAGTAGATGCTGGCGAGGGTGTGGAGAAAGAGGAACACTCCTCCATTGTTGGTGGGACTGCAAGATGGTGCAACCACTTTGGAAATCAGTGTGGTGGTTCCTCAGAAAATTGGACATAGCATTACCTGAGGATCCAGCTATACCACTCCTATACCCAGAAGATGCTTCAACATATAACAAGGACATATGCTCAACTATGTTCATAGCAGCCTTATTTATAATAGCCAGGAGCTGGAAAGAACCCAGATGTCCTTCAACTGAGGAATGGATTCAAAAAGTGTGGTACATTTACACAATGGAGTATTACTCAGCTATTAAAAACAATGAATTCGAGAGTTTCCTAGGTAAATGGATGGAAGTAGAAATTATTATCCTGAGTGAGGTAAGCCAATCACAAAAGAACACACATGGTATTCACTCACGGATTATTGGATATTAGCCCAGAACCTTGAAATGCCCAAGATTCAACTCACAGGCCACATGAAGCTCATGAAGAAGGAAGACCAAGTGGGGGTGATTTGCTCCTTCTTAGAAGGAGCAACAAAATACTCAAGGGAACAAATATGGAGACAAAATGAGGGACAGAAACTGAAGGAGGGACCGTCTGAAGACCAATCCACTTGGGTATCCATCCCATGTGCAGTCACCAAAGGTAGATGCTGATGTGGAAGTCAGGAAGTTGATGCTGATAAGAGCCTGATATAGATGTCTCCTCAGAGGTCTGTAAGAGTCTTACATATTCAGAGGCAGATGCTCACAACTAGCCATTGAACTGATCATGGGGTTCCCAATGGAGGAGTTAGAGTGAAGACCATTGGAGCTGAAAGGGTTTGTGGCCCCATGAGGAGAGCAACAATATCAACCAACCACAGCTCCCAGGGTCTAAACCACCAGCCTGGGAGCACTTAGGGAGGGATCCATGGCTTCAGCTGTATAGGTAAGAGCGGAGGGCCCTGCTGGGCATAGGTTGAAGAAGAGATCCTTGACCTCATGAAGGCTGAATGCCCCAGGGGGTGGGAATTTTAGGGTGGGGAGGTGGGAGTAGGGGGGTAGGTAGGGGTTACATCCGCAGAGAAGGAGGAGGAGGGGTGAGGGGATAGGGGGTTCCTGGGTGGTTGGGGGATGGGGTAAGGGGACAACATATGAAATGTAAATAAAACATC
>NW_021623676.1:0-1658 GCF_004785775.1 Grammomys surdaster | reverse complement strand
GATGTTTTATTTACATTTCATATGTTGTCCCCTTACCCCATCCCCCAACCACCCAGGAACCCCCTATCCCCTCACCCCTCCTCCTCCTTCTCTGCGGATGTAACCCCTACCTACCCCCCTACTCCCACCTCCCCACCCTAAAATTCCCACCCCCTGGGGCATTCAGCCTTCATGAGGTCAAGGATCTCTTCTTCAACCTATGCCCAGCAGGGCCCTCCGCTCTTACCTATACAGCTGAAGCCATGGATCCCTCCCTAAGTGCTCCCAGGCTGGTGGTTTAGACCCTGGGAGCTGTGGTTGGTTGATATTGTTGCTCTCCTCATGGGGCCACAAACCCTTTCAGCTCCAATGGTCTTCACTCTAACTCCTCCATTGGGAACCCCATGATCAGTTCAATGGCTAGTTGTGAGCATCTGCCTCTGAATATGTAAGACTCTTACAGACCTCTGAGGAGACATCTATATCAGGCTCTTATCAGCATCAACTTCCTGACTTCCACATCAGCATCTACCTTTGGTGACTGCACATGGGATGGATACCCAAGTGGATTGGTCTTCAGACGGTCCCTCCTTCAGTTTCTGTCCCTCATTTTGTCTCCATATTTGTTCCCTTGAGTATTTTGTTGCTCCTTCTAAGAAGGAGCAAATCACCCCCACTTGGTCTTCCTTCTTCATGAGCTTCATGTGGCCTGTGAGTTGAATCTTGGGCATTTCAAGGTTCTGGGCTAATATCCAATAATCCGTGAGTGAATACCATGTGTGTTCTTTTGTGATTGGCTTACCTCACTCAGGATAATAATTTCTACTTCCATCCATTTACCTAGGAAACTCTCGAATTCATTGTTTTTAATAGCTGAGTAATACTCCATTGTGTAAATGTACCACACTTTTTGAATCCATTCCTCAGTTGAAGGACATCTGGGTTCTTTCCAGCTCCTGGCTATTATAAATAAGGCTGCTATGAACATAGTTGAGCATATGTCCTTGTTATATGTTGAAGCATCTTCTGGGTATAGGAGTGGTATAGCTGGATCCTCAGGTAATGCTATGTCCAATTTTCTGAGGAACCACCACACTGATTTCCAAAGTGGTTGCACCATCTTGCAGTCCCACCAACAATGGAGGAGTGTTCCTCTTTCTCCACACCCTCGCCAGCATCTACTATCACCCAAGTTTTTAATCTTAGCCATTCTGACTGGTGTGAGATGGAATCTCAGGGTTGTTTTGATTTGCATTTCGCTGACGACTAAGGATACCGAACATTTCTCTAGGTGCTTCTCAGCCATTCGAGTTTCCTCAGTTGAAAAGTCTTTGTTAAGCTCTATACCCCATTTTTTAATAGGGTTATTTGGTTGTCTGGAGTCTAATTTCTTGAGTTCTTTGTATATATTGGATATTAGCCTTCTATCAGATGTAGGATTGGTAAAGATCTTTTCCCAATTTGTTGGTTGTCGTTTTGTCCTATTGACAGTGTCCTTTGCCTTACAGAAACTTTGAAATTTTATGAAGTCCCATTTGTCAATTCTTGATCTTAGAGCATATGCCATTGATGTTCTGTTCAGGAACTTTTCCCCTGTGCCCAAGTATTCGAGGGTCTTCCCCACCTTCTCTTCTATTAGTTTCAGTGTATCTGGTTTTATGTGGAGGTCCTTTATCCAC
>NW_021623675.1:195-1840 GCF_004785775.1 Grammomys surdaster | reverse complement strand
AACTGGAGGACAACATGTAGAAGAATGAAAATTGATCCATTCTTATCTCCTTGTACAAAGCTCAAGTCTAAGTGGATAAAGGACCTCCACATAAAACCAGATACACTGAAACTAATAGAAGAGAAGGTGGGGAAGACCCTCGAATACTTGGGCACAGGGGAAAAGTTCCTTAACAGAACATCAATGGCATATGCTCTAAGATCAAGAATTGACAAATGGGACTTCATAAAATTGCAAAGTTTCTGTAAGGCAAAGGACACTGTCAATAGGACAAAACGACAACCAACAAATTGGGAAAAGATCTTTACCAATCCTACATCTGATAGAGGGCTAATATCCAATATATACAAAGAACTCAAGAAATTAGACTCCAGACAACCAAATAACCCTATTAGAAAATGGGGTATAGAGCTTAACAAAGACTTTTCAACGGAAGAAACTCGAATGGCTGAGAAGCACCTAAAGAAATGTTTGGTATCCTTAGTCGTCAGCGAAATGCAAATCAAAACAACCCTGAGATTCCATCTCACACCAGTCAGAACGGCTAAGATTAAAAACTTGGGTGATAGTAGATGCTGGCGAGGGTGTGGAGAAAGAAACACTCCTCCATTGTTGGTGGGACTGCAAGATGGTGCAACCACTTTGGAAATCAGTCTAGCAGTTCCTCAGAAAATTGGACGTAGCATTACCTGAGGATCCAGCTATACCACTCCTAGGCATATACCCAGAAGATGCTCCAACATATAACAAGGACATATGCTCAACAATGTTCATAGCAGCCTTATTTATAATAGCCAGGAGCTGGAAAGAACCCAGATGTCCTTCAACTGAGGAATGGATTCAAAAAGTGTGGTACATTTACACAATGGAGTATTACTCAGCTATTAAAAACAATGAATTCAAGAGTTTCCTAGGTAAATGGATGGAAGTAGAAATTATTATCCTGAGTGAGGTAAGCCAATCACAAAAGAACACACATGGTATTCACTCACGGATTATTGGATATTAGCCCAGAACCTTGAAATGCCCAAGATTCAACTCACAGGCCACATGAAGCTCATGAAGAAGGAAGACCAAGTGGGGGTGATTTGGTCCTTCTTAGAAGGAGCAATAAAATACTCAAGGGAGCAAATATGGAGACAAAGTGAGGGACAGAAACTGAAGGAGGGGCCATCTGAAGACCATTCCACCTGTATATCCATCCCATATGCAGTCACCAAAGGTAGATGCTGATGTGGAATTCAGGAAGTGCATGCTGATAAGAGCCTGATATAGATGTCTCTTCAGAGGTCTGCAAGCGTCTGACATATTCAGAGGCAGATGCTCACAACTAGCCATTGAACTGATCATGGGGTTCCCAATGGAGGAGTTAAGAGTGAAGACCATTGGAGCTGAAAGGTTTTGTGGCCCCATGAGGAGAGCAACAATATCAACCAACCACAGCTCCCAGGGTCTAAACCAACAGCCTGGGAGCACTTAGGGAGGGATCCATGGCTTCAGTGGAGGGCCCCGCTGAGCATATGTGGAAGAAGAGATCCTTGACCTCATGAAGGCTGGACGCCCCAGGGGGTGGGAATTTGAGGGTGGGGGGGTGGGGGGGTAGGTAGGGGTTATATCTGCAGAGAAGAAGGAGGAGGGGTGAGGG
>NW_021623675.1:0-95 GCF_004785775.1 Grammomys surdaster | reverse complement strand
GCAGAGAAGAAGGAGGAGGGGTGAGGGGATAGGGGGTTCCTGGGTGGGTGGGGGATGGGGTAAGGGGACAACATATGAAATGTAAATAAAACATC
>NW_021623674.1:1745-1840 GCF_004785775.1 Grammomys surdaster | reverse complement strand
GATGTTTTATTTACATTTCATATGTTGTCCCCTTACCCCATCCCCCACCCACCCAGGAACCCCCTATCCCCTCACCCCTCCTCCTTCTTCTCTGC
>NW_021623674.1:0-1645 GCF_004785775.1 Grammomys surdaster | reverse complement strand
CCCTCACCCCTCCTCCTTCTTCTCTGCAGATATAACCCCTACCTACCCCCCCACCCCCCCACCCTCAAATTCCCACCCCCTGGGGCGTCCAGCCTTCATGAGGTCAAGGATCTCTTCTTCCACATATGCTCAGCGGGGCCCTCCACTGAAGCCATGGATCCCTCCCTAAGTGCTCCCAGGCTGTTGGTTTAGACCCTGGGAGCTGTGGTTGGTTGATATTGTTGCTCTCCTCATGGGGCCACAAAACCTTTCAGCTCCAATGGTCTTCACTCTTAACTCCTCCATTGGGAACCCCATGATCAGTTCAATGGCTAGTTGTGAGCATCTGCCTCTGAATATGTCAGACGCTTGCAGACCTCTGAAGAGACATCTATATCAGGCTCTTATCAGCATGCACTTCCTGAATTCCACATCAGCATCTACCTTTGGTGACTGCATATGGGATGGATATACAGGTGGAATGGTCTTCAGATGGCCCCTCCTTCAGTTTCTGTCCCTCACTTTGTCTCCATATTTGCTCCCTTGAGTATTTTATTGCTCCTTCTAAGAAGGACCAAATCACCCCCACTTGGTCTTCCTTCTTCATGAGCTTCATGTGGCCTGTGAGTTGAATCTTGGGCATTTCAAGGTTCTGGGCTAATATCCAATAATCCGTGAGTGAATACCATGTGTGTTCTTTTGTGATTGGCTTACCTCACTCAGGATAATAATTTCTACTTCCATCCATTTACCTAGGAAACTCTTGAATTCATTGTTTTTAATAGCTGAGTAATACTCCATTGTGTAAATGTACCACACTTTTTGAATCCATTCCTCAGTTGAAGGACATCTGGGTTCTTTCCAGCTCCTGGCTATTATAAATAAGGCTGCTATGAACATTGTTGAGCATATGTCCTTGTTATATGTTGGAGCATCTTCTGGGTATATGCCTAGGAGTGGTATAGCTGGATCCTCAGGTAATGCTACGTCCAATTTTCTGAGGAACTGCTAGACTGATTTCCAAAGTGGTTGCACCATCTTGCAGTCCCACCAACAATGGAGGAGTGTTTCTTTCTCCACACCCTCGCCAGCATCTACTATCACCCAAGTTTTTAATCTTAGCCGTTCTGACTGGTGTGAGATGGAATCTCAGGGTTGTTTTGATTTGCATTTCGCTGACGACTAAGGATACCAAACATTTCTTTAGGTGCTTCTCAGCCATTCGAGTTTCTTCCGTTGAAAAGTCTTTGTTAAGCTCTATACCCCATTTTCTAATAGGGTTATTTGGTTGTCTGGAGTCTAATTTCTTGAGTTCTTTGTATATATTGGATATTAGCCCTCTATCAGATGAAGGATTGGTAAAGATCTTTTCCCAATTTGTTGGTTGTCGTTTTGTCCTATTGACAGTGTCCTTTGCCTTACAGAAACTTTGCAATTTTATGAAGTCCCATTTGTCAATTCTTGATCTTAGAGCATATGCCATTGATGTTCTGTTAAGGAACTTTTCCCCTGTGCCCAAGTATTCGAGGGTCTTCCCCACCTTCTCTTCTATTAGTTTCAGTGTATCTGGTTTTATGTGGAGGTCCTTTATCCACTTAGACTTGAGCTTTGTACAAGGAGATAAGAATGGATCAATTTTCATTCTTCTACATGTTGTCCTCCAGTT
>NW_021623673.1:0-1915 GCF_004785775.1 Grammomys surdaster | reverse complement strand
ATGAAATACCTTGGTGTGAATCTAACCAAGCAAGTGAAAGACCTGTATGGGTTTATTTTCATTTTTCTACATACAGACTGCCAGTTAGACCAGCACCATTTGTTGAAGATGCTATCTTTTGTCCATTGTATATTTTTTGCTTCTTTGTCAAAGATCCAGAGTCCGTAAGTGTGTAGTTTTGTATATGAGTCTTAAATTCTGTTCCACTGATCAACATGTCTGTCTCTGTACCAATACCATGCAGCTTTTATCATGATTTTTCTGTAGTACAATTTGAGGTCGGGGATGGTAATTCCCCCAGAAGTTCTTTCATTGTTAAGAATTGTATTTGCTATTCTGGGTTTTTTGCTTTTTCAGATGAATTTGAGAATTGCTCTTTCGATGTCTTTGAAGAATTGTGTTAGGATTTTGATGGGGATTGCATTGAATCTTTAGATTGCTTTTGGTATGATGGCCATTTTTAGTATGTTAATTCTGCCAATCCATGAGCAGGGGAGATCGCTCCATTTTCTGAGATCTTCGATTACTTTCTTGAGAGACATAAAGTTGTTGTCATACAGATCTTTCACGTGTTTCATTAGAGTTACCCAACATATTTTACATTATTTGTGACTATTGTGAAGGGTGATGTTTCCTAATTTCTTTTTCAGCCTGTTTATCATTTGTATAAGGGAAGGCTACTGATTTGTTTGAGTTAAGTTTATATCCAGCCACTTTGCTGAAGTTGGTTATCAGCTGTAGAAGCTCTCTGGTAGAATTTTTGGGGTCCCATATGTATACTATCATATCATCTGTAAATAGTGTTACCTTGACTTCTTCTTTGCCAAATTATATCTGTTTATCTCTTTTTATTGTCTTGGTGCTTTAGCTAGAACTTGGAGTACTATTTTGCATAGATACAGGGAGAGTGGGCATCCTTGTCTTGTATCAGATTTTAGTAGGATTGCTTCAAGAATCACTCCATTTAATTCTATACTGGCTGTTTGTTTGCTGTATATTGCCTTTATTATGTTTAGGTATGGGCCTTGAATTTCTGATCTCTCTAGTACTTTAAACATGAAGGGGACTTGTATTTTGTCAAATGTTTTTTTCAGCATCTAAGGGGATGATTATGTGATTTTTTTTTCCTGTGAGCTTGTTTATATAATGAATTACATTAATGGATTTTTATATATTGAACCCACCTTGCATCCCTGGGACGAATCCAACTTCATCGTGGTGAACAATGGTTTTGGTGTGTCAATGGGTTCAGTTGGTGAGAATTTTATTCAGTATTTTTGCATCGATATTCATAAGCAAAATTGGTCTTAAGTTCTCTTTTTTTTTTTAATCCTTATGTGGTTTAGGTATCAGAGTAATTGTGGTTTCATAAAATGAATTAGGTAGTGTTCCTTCTGTTTCTATTTTATGGAATAGTTTAAGAAATATTGGTATCAGGTCTTCTTTTAAGGTTTGGTAGAATTCTGTACTTAATTCATCTGGATCTGGACCTTTTTTGGTTGAGAGTTTTTTAATGACTACTTCTATGTCTTTAGAAGATAGATACTTCTATGTCTGTTTAGGCAGTTTACCTGCTCTTGATTTAACTTTGGTATGTGGTATCTGTCTAGAAAATTATCCATTTCATCTAGATTTTCCAATTTTGTTGAGTATAGGCTTTTGTAGTGGGATCTGATGATTTTTAAAATTTCTTCCATTTCTGTTGTTATGTCTTCCTTTTCATTTCTGATTTTGTTAATTTGGATACTGCCTCTGGGTCCTTTAGTTAGATTGGCTAAGGATTTGCCTTGTTGATTCTCTCAAAAAATTAGCTTTTGGTTTGCTGATTCTTTTTTTTTTTTTTGTATTCAAAGTAAATTTTTTTATTGGATGTTTTATTTACATTTCATATGTTGTCCCCTTACCCCATCCCCCA
>NW_021623672.1:0-1915 GCF_004785775.1 Grammomys surdaster | reverse complement strand
TGGGGGATGGGGTAAGGGGACAACATATGAAATGTAAATAAAACATCCAATAAAAAAATTTACTTTGAATACAAAAAAAAAAAAAAGAATCAGCAAACCAAAAGCTAATTTTTTGAGAGAATCAACAAGGCAAATCCTTAGCCAATCTAACTAAAGGACCCAGAGGCAGTATCCAAATTAACAAAATCAGAAATGAAAAGGAAGACATAACAACAGAAATGGAAGAAATTTTAAAAATCATCAGATCCCACTACAAAAGCCTATACTCAACAAAATTGGAAAATCTAGATGAAATGGATAATTTTCTAGACAGATACCACATACCAAAGTTAAATCAAGAGCAGGTAAACTGCCTAAACAGACATAGAAGTATCTATCTTCTAAAGACATAGAAGTAGTCATTAAAAAACTCTCAACCAAAAAAGGTCCAGATCCAGATGAATTAAGTACAGAATTCTACCAAACCTTAAAAGAAGACCTGATACCAATATTTCTTAAACTATTCCATAAAATAGAAACAGAAGGAACACTACCTAATTCATTTTATGAAACCACAATTACTCTGATACCTAAACCACATAAGGATTAAAAAAAAAAAGAGAACTTAAGACCAATTTTGCTTATGAATATCGATGCAAAAATACTGAATAAAATTCTCACCAACTGAACCCATTGACACACCAAAACCATTGTTCACCACGATGAAGTTGGATTCGTCCCAGGGATGCAAGGTGGGTTCAATATATAAAAATCCATTAATGTAATTCATTATATAAACAAGCTCACAGGAAAAAAAAATCACATAATCATCCCCTTAGATGCTGAAAAAAACATTTGACAAAATACAAGTCCCCTTCATGTTTAAAGTACTAGAGAGATCAGAAATTCAAGGCCCATACCTAAACATAATAAAGGCAATATACAGCAAACAAACAGCCAGTATAGAATTAAATGGAGTGATTCTTGAAGCAATCCTACTAAAATCTGATACAAGACAAGGATGCCCACTCTCCCTGTATCTATGCAAAATAGTACTCCAAGTTCTAGCTAAAGCACCAAGACAATAAAAAGAGATAAACAGATATAATTTGGCAAAGAAGAAGTCAAGGTAACACTATTTACAGATGATATGATAGTATACATATGGGACCCCAAAAATTCTACCAGAGAGCTTCTACAGCTGATAACCAACTTCAGCAAAGTGGCTGGATATAAACTTAACTCAAACAAATCAGTAGCCTTCCCTTATACAAATGATAAACAGGCTGAAAAAGAAATTAGGAAACATCACCCTTCACAATAGTCACAAATAATGTAAAATATGTTGGGTAACTCTAATGAAACACGTGAAAGATCTGTATGACAACAACTTTATGTCTCTCAAGAAAGTAATCGAAGATCTCAGAAAATGGAGCGATCTCCCCTGCTCATGGATTGGCAGAATTAACATACTAAAAATGGCCATCATACCAAAAGCAATCTAAAGATTCAATGCAATCCCCATCAAAATCCTAACACAATTCTTCAAAGACATCGAAAGAGCAATTCTCAAATTCATCTGAAAAAGCAAAAAACCCAGAATAGCAAATACAATTCTTAACAATGAAAGAACTTCTGGGGGAATTACCATCCCCGACCTCAAATTGTACTACAGAAAAATCATGATAAAAGCTGCATGGTATTGGTACAGAGACAGACATGTTGATCAGTGGAACAGAATTTAAGACTCATATACAAAACTACACACTTACGGACTCTGGATCTTTGACAAAGAAGCAAAAAATATACAATGGACAAAAGATAGCATCTTCAACAAATGGTGCTGGTCTAACTGGCAGTCTGTATGTAGAAAAATGAAAATAAACCCATACAGGTCTTTCACTTGCTTGGTTAGATTCACACCAAGGTATTTCAT
>NW_021623671.1:0-1993 GCF_004785775.1 Grammomys surdaster | reverse complement strand
AGAGTGAGTTCCAGGACAGCCAGGGCTACACAGAGAAACCCTGTCTCGAAAAACCAAACCAAAAAAGAAAAACCAAAAGGGGAAAGAGGAGGGGGGCAGGAGAAGGGGGAGGCAGCCAGTGAAATGAACACAGCCCTGGCTGCCAAGTCTGATGACCTGACTTAGGTCACCCAGGGTCCGCTGGCCCCGCATG
Source organism: Grammomys surdaster (assembly GCF_004785775.1). Taxonomy (NCBI): domain Eukaryota; kingdom Metazoa; phylum Chordata; class Mammalia; order Rodentia; family Muridae; genus Grammomys; species Grammomys surdaster. Next base: position 1,800 of record NW_021623671.1, on the reverse strand, counting down.
GTAAGAGGAAGAGACTGTTGGTCTAGCTGAACTAGATCAATAGATCTTTATCCCAGCAAGGTCATTCTTACTACACAGTGTGTTTTAGCCCAGGGCTTAAATAGCAAGACTTTGTCTGAAACAAGCAGAATTTTCTGTGGAAGCACTGTTGAAACGTCCCAGCAGAGCATGGTGGGATACACTTTTAACCCAGTACTCAGGAGCAGAGGCAGGCAGATCTCTATGAGTTTGAGAACAGACTGGTTTACAGTTCCAGGACAGCCAGGGCTTTGTAGAGATCCATCACACCCTCCCTAGCAAACCGTCTTCCTAAGAGATGACACATGCCGGGCAGAGACTTTTGAGTCACATCCTCAGTACTTTAACTTGTTGACTTTTTAAAAACAAGTGTCAAGCGGTGAGGGCACATGACTTTAGTCCCAGCGCTCACAAGGCACAGGCAGGCATTCTCTGTGAGTTCAAGGCTGTCTGATCTGCGGAGTGAATTTAAGACAGCCATGTCTACAGAGAAACCCTATCTTCTGTGGGGGAGTTGGGGGGTAGGGGAGGGTGGACAGTATCATTTAGCCCAGGCTGGCCTTAAACTTTCTATAGAGCTGAGAATAACCCTAAACTCCATAACCTCATCTCCAATTTCTACTTCCTGGCAGTACAGACGTGTCACCCTACCTGACTTTTGCCATTTATTATTGGAGAAAAAAATGCCAGTAGACCTCCTCCGTGGATCTCTTTTTGCCTTTCTTTGTCCCTTGTCTTCCCTCTTCTCTTCCCAAATTGGACTTTGTTATGCTGCTGGAATAGCCTGGAACTCCTAGGCTATTTTCTCTAATCCTCTAACCGAAGGTAAGACTGGAGGTGTCCATCACCATCCTCAATGCTCTCCCTGTCTGGATATTTGACAACCTCATGTAGACCAGGCTAGCCTTCAGCTTCCTATATAGAGGAGGATGACCTTGAACTTCTGAGCCTCCTGCCTCTACTTCTGGGGTGCTGGGATTACAGTCAGGCATCATTCCATCTAGAGGATCAAACAGAATTTCCTGTGTACCAAGTAAACTCTCTAACCAACTAAACTCTGTCCCCAGACCAACAAGGTTTTTGTCTTTCTGGCTCTAAGGAGGGTTTTATTGTGTAAAGGAACGGATTCTTTTGGTTTTTCGAGACAGGGTTTCTCTGTGTAGCCCTGGCTGTCCTGGAACTCACTCTGTAGACCAGGCTAGCCTCGAACTCTCGAACTCAGAAATCTGCCTGCCTCTGCCTCCCAAGTGCTGGGATTAAAGGCGTGCGCCACCACCGCCTGGCTTTTTTTTTTTAAAGATGTATTTCTTATTTATTTGAGTACACTACAGCTGTCTTCAGACACACACTAGAAGAGGACATGGGGCCCATTACAGATGGTTGTGAGCCACCATGTGGTTGCTGGGAATTGAACTCAGGACCTCTGGAAGAACAGTCAATGCTCTTAACCGCTAAGCCATCTCTCCAGCACCAAAGGAAAGGATTCTACAGAGAAGATACTCTCATTCCCTTTGAGTAAGGAAGAAAGTCTGATACTAGCCCCTGGAGCCATCTGGAAGAGAAAGGAACCCATCAAAACCTAGCAGTGCAGGTGCACATCTTTAATTCAGCACTGGGGAGGCAGAGGCAGCTGCATCTCTGTGAGTTAGAGGCCCAGCCTGGCCTGGTCAACAGAGCAAGTTTCAGGAGAACCAATGATACTCGGAATAGCCCTCTCTTGAAAAAAAGAAAGAAGGAAAGAAAGAAAGAAAGAAAGAAAGAAAGAAAGAAAGAAAGAAAGAA
>NW_021623670.1:0-2727 GCF_004785775.1 Grammomys surdaster | reverse complement strand
AAAGAAAGAAAGAAAGAAAGAAAGAAAGAAAGAAAGAAAGAAAGAAAAATTGGGGGGGAAAGACATTACAATAACTTGTCCCTGATGCATTCAAACCAATTACTCTTTCCCTCTTATTTTATAATCCAACCCAGCTTTTAGCAAAAAGGTGCCAGAGAATAAAATCTAAACAGATTCATTCTCTTCTCAGGGGATGATGTCGCCCCCTAGAGGACCTCTGTGAAATTACTGAGGAAATTAATGAGCAGTTTTCAGTAATCAACTTTCTCCTGGGAAGAGTATACGCTCCCTTAGGATCACTTGTTTTGTTTTTTGGGTTTTTTTTTTTAAATTAATTTTTTACTGTTAGTTACAATGATGAGGGGTTTATTTCCAGGGACCAGCCGTTCATCATAAGTGATTACCTCATTAACAGGTAATGAAAGCCAGGCCTGGGGCAAAAGGCAAAAATTCCAGAAACATAGAAGTCTAAGCAGCACAATCAGGAGTTGTTCACGGTCATCCTCCAGGAAATGGCAACTTGGAGTTCAGCTGAGGCAGCGTGAGATCTTGTCACAAAAAAAAAAAAAGAAAGAGGGCTGAAGAGGTGCCTTAGTGGTTAAGAGCACTGACTGCTCTTTCTGAGGTCCTGAGTTCAACTCCAAGCAACCACATGTTGACTCAAAACTGTCCAGTCCCAGGGGATCCAGGCACTGGATGTGCATGCGGTGCACAGACATACATGAAGGCAAAACACCCATACACAAGACAGGTTTTATGATTATGGTTATTACTAAACTGTGGGAAGCCATTGGGGCTGCTTGGCAGGAACCTGACATTGGCCAAGAACAAGGAAATGGGTTTTAAGCAGAAATCTGACATTGGACCATGACAGGGAAATAAGTTCAGGCAGGAGTCTAATTTTAGGCTAAAACAGAAATAATTTCAGTCAGGAATCTAAGTCTTAGGCTAGAACAAAGAAGTAGGCCTCAGGCATGAGTATGACTGTGGGCTGGGACAGGGAAGTAGGCTCAGATATTTTTGTCATCTTGATGAGCCCTTAGAACAGTGATCAGGACAGAGATCATGGGAGTGACCAGGAAGTGATCACTGGACTTTGTATATTGCCTTGTTTGTTCCTTGACTATTTGTATCTATGGTATTGCTGGTTCCTCAACCTAGAATTGACCCAAATACTTGCATGTAATTAAAATGTTTTTTTTTTTTTAAAAAAAAAAGAGTGAGAAAAAATAAACCTGCTTCAGAATTGGCTGGGGTCAAGCTACAATTTTTTTTTCTTTTTAATCCTCACCTCTGTGCTGGAGAACCTGTTGACTGACTGAGATGGCTTGGTCACTAAAAAATACTCAGGGTTGAAGGTGGTTTAAAGATACTTATAGAGAAGAAATAAGAATGGGCTGTAGATTAAGTCAGTGATAGAGGTTCATGCCCCAGCCCTGATTCCATCACCAGCAAGTGGAAAAAAAAAAAAAAAAAACTACCAAACAGCTTGTATGTAGCCCAGCCCAGCATGGTTTCTTACACCTGTAATCCTAGTACTCCAGATGTTGAGGCAGGAGGATTGTTTTTATTTGCAGGCCAGGTTATGATACTGAGTGAGACACTATCTCAATCTTTAATCCCAACACTCAGAAGGTAGAGGCAGTGGGGTCTCTGAGATCCAGGCTGATCAGGGCTACCTAGTATGTGTGTACCACATACATGTGGGCATCCCTGGAGGCCAGCTGAGGGTGTGGGTTGACTGGAATTTGAGTTACAGGTAGTTGTAAGCAGCAGATGTTCTAACCTTCCTATCAGCTCCTTGCAAGCCTTTTTTTTTTTTCCCATTTGTTTTGAGACAGATTTTCTCTCCTGCAGCTCCAACTTGAATACATTTGAATTTTACTCTGTAGACCAGGCTGACCTCAAACTCAGGAGTCCATCTGCCCCTGTCTCTTCCCAAGCACTAGGAATAAAGGCTTGTGCCACCCATTCCCGGGGTATTTGTTGTTGTTTTGTTTGTTTGTTTGTTTTTCTGAGACACGGATCTCTGTAAGTAGCCCTGGCCATCCTGGAACTCACTATGGAGACCTGGTGGCCTGTAACTCAGAGATTTACCTGTCTCTGCCTCTCAACTGATGGGATTTAATGGCTTGCAAGCCATTTTCAAGTATTTAACTCACAGTGACAGTTAGTACACTTACTATATGTCTTATGTAGGGTTCTCTAGGGTCACAGAACTTATGGAATGTCACTATATATTTAGGGAATTTTTTGTAATGACTTACATTTTGTAGTTCAACTAACAACAGGCGGCTGTAAATAGGAAGTCCAAGAGTCTAGTAGTTACTCTGTCCCATGAGGCTAGTTGTTTCAGCTATTCTTCTGTAGAAGTTTAGGTTCCAACAGATATGCTGGCAAGTAAGTGCAAGTAGTTGAAGAAGAGTGAGTCTTCCAAAGCCCTTATGTAGGCCTCTAGCAGGAGGTGTGGCCCAGATTAAAGGTGTGGACCACCTTTGCTTTGTCTCAGGCTGACCTTGAACTCAGAGATCTCCTTGCCTTAGTCTCCTGGGGTTAAAGACATCTACTACCTTGCCTGAGCCAAAGCTTTTCATAACCACTATGCCTCAAGATCACCAAGTCAAGCCGAGCAGTGGTGGCGCATGCTTTTAATCCCAGTACTTGGGAAGCAGAGTCAGGTGGATTTCTGAGTTCGAGGCCAGCCTGGTGTATAGAGTGAGTTCCAGG
>NW_021623669.1:0-6408 GCF_004785775.1 Grammomys surdaster | reverse complement strand
ACTCAGAGCAGCTGGTAAGAACTCCATCTCACTCCCTAAGCCCCAGAGATACATCTGGGAGCCAGGGACATCCAGGGCACAGCAGCTACCCAAACCCTGCCCCTCCGGAATTCCACTTCCCTTCGGCCCCTGCCTGGTCCCTGGGACTGGAGCAGACACAGAGTAGGTCTGCTCCTGTCCTGTGGAGAAACTGAATCCTGAGTCATCGAGAAGTCACTACACTCAGAGCAGCTGAAACTGAATTCTGAGTCATCAGGGACCCACTGCACTCAGAGCAGCTGGAGCCACTGCACTCAGAGCAGCTGACACAGAGTTGGTCTGCTCCTGTCCTGTGGAGAAACTGAATCCTGAGTCATCTAGGAGCCACTGCACTCAGAGCAGCTGAAACTGAATCCTGAGTCATCGAGAACCCACTGCACTCAGAGCAGCCGAGGAGCCACTGCACTCAGAACAGAAGGATTACCAGATCCAAGAGGTGGCCTGAGTCCCAGGAGTTCTTCCACCCGGGAGATTAGGGGCATAAGACCACAGAGACCTCTGGACTCCGAGGAGCTCTGCAATAAGCAAGATAACTGGAAATACAGATTCCAATCTTACACAGAGAGGGCAGGTACCACTAGAGTTACCCAGATGGCGAAAGGCAAGCGCAAGAACATAAGCAACAGAAACCAAAGTTTCTTGGCATCATCAGTGCCCAGTTCTCCCAATATAGCAAGCCCTGAACACCCCTTCACACCTGAAAAGCAGGATTCAGAATTAAAATCACTTCTCATGATGATGATAGAGGATTATAAGAAGGAATTAAGTAACTCCCTTAAAGAAATACAGGAGAGTACAAGTAAACAGATAGAAGCCCTTAAAGAGGAATCACAGAAATCCCTTAAAGAAATGGAAGAAAACACAAAGAAGGAATTAAACAAAAACATTCAGGATCTGAAACTAGAAATAGAAACAATAAAGAAAGTTCAAAGGGAGACAACCATGGAGATAGAAAACCTAAGAAAGAGATCAGGAGTCACAGACGCAAGCATCACCAACCGAATACAAGAGATAGAAGAGAGAATCTCAAATGCAGAAGATACGGTGGAAAATATTGACACAGTTGTCAAAGAAAATGCAAAATGCAAAAAACTCCTAACTCAAAACATCCAGGAAATTCAGGACACAATGAGAAGACCAAACCTAAGGATAATAGGTATAGATGAGAATGAAGATTCCCAACTTAAAGGGCCAGTAAATATCTTCAACAAAATTATTGAGGAAAATTTCCCTAACCTAAAGAACAAGATGCCCATAAACATACAAGAAGCCTACAGAACACCAAATAGACTAGACCAGAAAAGAAATACCTCCCGTCACATAATAATCAAAACATCAGATGCACAAAACAAAGAAAAAATACTAAAAGCAGTAAGGGAAAAAGGTCAAGTAACATATAAAGGCAGACCTATAAGAATTACACCAGACTTCTCACCAGAGACTATAAAAGCCAGAAGAGCCTGGACGGACATCATACAGACCCTAAGAGAACACAATTGCCAGCCCAGATTACTATACCCAGCAAAACTCTCAATCACTATAGATGGTGAAACCAAGATATTCCATGACAAAACCAAATTTGCACAATATCTTCCCACAAACCCAGCACTTCAAAGGATAATGGATGGAAAACGCCAACACAAGGAGGGAAACTACAACCTAGGAAAAGCAAGTAAGTAATCTTCCAACAACCCCCAAAAAAGATACAAACATAACTTTACCTCTAATCACAAAAACAACAGGAAGCCACAATCATTTTTCCTTAATATCTCTTAACATCAATGGTCTCAATTCCCCAATAAAAAGACGCAGACTATCAGACTGGATACACAAACAAGACCCAGAATTTTGCTGCATACAAGAAACACACCTCAGTGACAAAGACAGACACTACCTCAGAATAAAAGGGTGGAAAACAATTTTCCAAGCCAATGGTCCCAAGAAACAAGCTGGAGTAGCCATTCTAATATCAAATAAAATCGACTTCCATCCAAAATTAATCAAAAAAGATAAGGAAGGACACTTCATACTCATCAAAGGAAAAAGCTACCAAGGTGAACTCTCAATTCTGAACATCTATGCCCCAAATGCAAGGGCACCTACATACATAAAAGAAACTTTACTAAAGCTCAAAACACACATTACACCTCACACAATAATAGTGGGGGATTTCAACACCCCACTCTCAGCAATGGACAGATCATGGAAACAGAAACTAAACCGAGACACTTTGACATTAACAGAAGTTATGAACCAAATGGACTTAACAGACATCTATAGAACATTTCATCCTAAAACAAAAGAATATACCTTTTTCTCAGCACCTCATGGTACCTTCTCCAAAATAGACCATATAATTGGTCACAAAACAAGCCTCTACAGATACAAAAAGATTGAAATAATCCCTTGCATCTTATCAGATCACCACGGACTAAGACTGGTCTTTAATAATGACAAAAACAATGGAAAACCCACGTACACATGGAAACTGAACAACTCTCTACTCAATGATGACTTGGTCAAGGAAGAAATAAAGAAAGAAATAAAAGACTTTTTAGAATTCAATGAAAATGAGGACACATCATACCAAAACTTGTGGGACTCCATGAAGGCAGTGCTAAGAGGAAAGCTCATAGCTCTAAGTGCCTACAAAAATAAACTGGAAAGAGCACACACTAACAAGTTGACTGCACAACTAAAAGCTCTAGAACAAAAAGAAGCAAATACACCCAGGAGGAGTAGAAGGCAGGAAATAATCAAACTCAGGGCTGAAATCAACCAAATAGAAACTGAAAGAACAATACAAAATATCAATAAAACCAGGAGTTGGTTCTTTGAGAAAATCAACAAGATAGATAAACCGTTAGCCAGATTAACCAGAGGGCACAGAGACAGTATCCAAATTAATAAAATCAGAACTGAAAAGGGAGACATAACAACAGAAACTGAAGAAATTCAAAAAATCATCAGATCCTACTACAAAGGCCTATACTCAACAAAACTGGAAAACCTGGATGAAATGGACAATTTCCTAGACAGATACCAGGTACCAAAGTTAAACCAGGAGCAGATAAACCATCTAAATAGTCCCATAACCCCTCAGGAAATAGCAGCAGTCATCAAAAGCCTCCCCACTAAAAAAAGCCCAGGACCAGATGGTTTTAGTGCTGAATTCTATCAGACCTTCAAGGAAGACCTAATACCAATTCTCTTCAAACTATTCCACAAAATAGAGACAGAAGGAACACTACCCAATTCGTTCTATGAAGCTACAATTACACTCATTCCCAAACCCCACAAGGACCCAACAAAGAAAGAGAACTTCAGACCAATCTCCCTTATGAACATCGATGCAAAAATACTCAATAAAATTCTAGCAAACCGAATCCAAGACCACATCAAAACAATCATCCATCATGATCAAGTAGGTTTTATCCCAGGAATGCAGGGATGGTTCAATATTCGGAAATCCATCAATGTAATCCACTATATAAACAAACTTAAAGAAAAAAACCATATGATTATCTCACTAGATGCTGAGAAAGCATTTGACAAAATTCAACATCCCTTCATGATAAAAGTCTTGGAAAGATCAGGAATTCAAGGCCCCTACCTAAACATAGTAAAAGCAATTTACAGCAAACCAGTAGCCAACATCAAGCTAAATGGAGAGAAACTTGAAGCAATCCCACTAAGATCAGGGACTAGACAAGGCTGCCCACTCTCCCCCTACCTATTCAATATAGTACTGGAAGTCTTAGCCAGAGCAATTAGACAACAAAAAGAAGTCAAAGGGATACAAATAGGAAAGGAAGAAGTCAAAATATCGCTATTTGCAGATGATATGATAGTATACTTAAGTGACCCCCAAACTTCCACCAGAGAACTCCTAAACCTGATAAACAACTTCAGCAAAGTGGCTGGTTATAAAATCAACTCAAACAAATCAGTAGCCTTCCTCTACATGAAAGATAAACAGACTGAAAAAGAAATTAGGGAAATGACACCCTTCACAATAGTTGCAAATAATATAAAATACCTTGGTGTGAATCTAACCAAGCAAGTGAAAGACCTGTATGACAAGAACTTCAAGTCTCTGAAGAAAGAAATTGAAGAAGATCTCAGAAGATGGAAAGATCTCCCATGCTCATGGATTGGCAGGATTAATATAATAAAAATGGCCATCTTGCCAAAAGCAATCTACAGATTCAATGCAATCCCCATTAAAATCCCAACTCAATTCTTCACAGAGTTAGAAAAGGAAATTCTCAAATTCATATGGAATAACAAAAAACCTAGGATAGCGAAAACTATTCTCAACAATAAAAGAACTTCGGGAGGAATCACCATCCCTGACCTCAAGCTGTACTACAGAGCAATAGTGATAAAAACTACCTGGTATTGGTACAGAGACAGGCAGGAAGATCAATGGAATAGAATTGAAGACCCAGAAATGAACCCACACTCCTATGGTCACTTGATCTTTGACAAAGGAGCTAAAACTGTCCAGTGGAAAAAGGACAGCATTTTCAACAAATGGTGCTGGTTCAACTGGAGGACAACATGTAGAAGAATGAAAATTGATCCATTCTTATCTCCTTGTACAAAGCTCAAGTCTAAGTGGATAAAGGACCTCCACATAAAACCAGATACACTGAAACTAATAGAAGAGAAGGTGGGGAAAAGCCTCGAATACTTGGGCACAGGGGAAAAGTTCCTGAACAGAACTCCAATGGCATATGCTCTAAGATCGAGAATTGACAAATGGGACTTCATAAAATTGCAAAGTTTCTGTAAGGCAAAGGACACTGTCAATAGGACAAAACGACAACCAACAAATTGGGAAAAGATCTTTACCAATCCTTCATCTGATAGAGGGCTAATATCCAATATATACAAAGAACTCAAGAAATTAGACTCCAGACAACCAAATTACCCTATTAAAAAATGGGGTATAGAGCTTAACAAAGAATTTTCAACGGAAGAAACTCGAATGGCCGAGAAGCATCTAAAGAAATGTTCAGCATCCTTAGTCGTCAGGGAAATGCAAATCAAAACAACCCTGAGATTCCATCTCACACCAGTCAGAATGGCTAAGATTAAAAACTCAGGTGATAGTAGATGCTGGCGAGGGTGTGGAGAAAGAGGAACACTCCTCCATTGTTGGTGGGACTGCAAGATGGTGCAACCACTTTGGAAATCAGTCTGGCGGTTCCTCAGAAAATTGGACATAGCATTACCCGAGGATCCAGCTATACCACTCCTAGGCATATACCCAGAAGATGCTCGAACATATAATAAGGACATATGCTCAACTATGTTCATAGCAGCCTTATTTATAATAGCCAGGAGCTGGAAAGAACCCAGATGTCCTTCAACTGAGGAATGGATTCAAAAAATGTGGTATATTTACACAATGGAGTATTACTCAGCTATTAAAAACAATGAATTCGAGAGGTTCCTAGGTAAATGGATGGAACTAGAAATTATCATACTGAGTGAGATAAGCCAATCACAAAAGAACACACATGGTATTCACTCACTGATTATTGGATATTAGCCCAGAACCTTAAAATGCCCAAGATGCAACTCACAGGCCACATGAAGTCCATAAAGAAGGAAGACCAAGTGGGGGTGATTCGGTCCTTCTTAGAAGGAGCAACAAAATACTCAAGGGAGCAAATATGGAGACAAAGCGAGGGACAAAAACTGAAGGAGGGGCCGTCTGAAGACCTTTCCACCTGAGTATCCATCCCATGTGCAGTCACCAAAGGTAGATGCTGATGTGGAAGTCAGGAAGTGCATGCTGATAAGAGCCTGATATGGATGTCTCCTCAGAGGTCTTCAAGAGTCTGACATATTCAGAGGCAGATGCTCACAACTAGCCATTGAAGTGATTATGGGGTTCTCAATGGAGGAGTTAGAGTGAAGACTGAAGGAGCTGAAAGGATTTGTGGCCCCATGAGGAGAGCAACAATACCAACCAACCACAGCTCCCAGGGTCTAAACCACCAGCCTGGGAGCACTTATGGAGGGATCCAGGGCCTTAGCTGAATATATAAGAGTGGAGGGCCCTGCTGGGCACAGGTGGAAGATGAGATCCTTGACCTCATGAAGGCTGGACGCCCCAGGGGGTGGGAGTTTTGAGGGTGGGGAGGTGGGTGTGGGGGGGTAGATAGAGGTTACATCCACAAAGAAGAAGGAGGAGGTGTGAGGGGATTGGGGGTTCCTGGGTGGGTGGGGGATGGGGTAAGGGGACAACATATGAAATGTAAATAAAACATCCAATAAAAAAAAAAAAAAAAAAGAAATACAATCAAAAAGGTATAGGCATTTTAAGAGGAATTAATCCCCAAAAGAAATGTAGAA
>NW_021623668.1:0-6124 GCF_004785775.1 Grammomys surdaster | reverse complement strand
TAAAAAGGATTCTATATACCCAGTATCCATAACTTTTCCCTCTACATTCCCCCATTTTTTTCTAATGATAGTTTTTAATCATAAAAACTTAACTCCACTTCTTCTAATGTAAATCTGATTACAGATCTTGCATTTCAGTATCTTCATAGCTTCTATTTCCCTGTCTGAGGGTTTGATATTGATGGCATAGCAATAAAAGCTGAACAGCACTAACTCTCTCTCTAACAAAGGTAACTGATCTGTTTAAGAAGAAAAAAAAAACAGAATCAAAAGAGGACCAGGGAAAATATCAGAGTGGTAATGTCTAATTCCTGAAGCATGTCCTGAAAGGCTGCCTCATGGTTGTGCTGCCCGCCATTGGCCACACCCACAGGGTTTCTAGTGTCCTCTGGAATGCTGCACCGCCCCCCCCCCCCAGAGGCTTCAAGTCGTTGTTGCTGGTCGACTGCTCCCACCGGTATAGCTCGTTTCTCCACAGGCCAAACATGGTCGGACATCGCAGGCAGCTTGGTGGTGTTGAACTAGAACCGCATCACACTCGGGTCTCTAGTCTCGTAGGCCCCTTTCAGCTGTTCTCAGACCTCGAGTCAGACCATTTTAAGTGCTTTTATGTAGGCAAACAAGGATTTAGAAAGGACAGCATTAGGATCATTCATTCTGCCCGCCCCAGTAAGTGGCAGAGGTACGCCACACAAAATCTCAAAGGGTGTAAGCTTAAATCACTCTAGAGTGTTCCACACTCAGAACAAGGCAAAGGGAAGGGGGGCTGTCTAGTCATTACCACCGGTCTCCAATGCTAATTTGGTTAAGGTCTCTTTAATTGTTCTATTTATCCTCTCTATCTGTCCTGAACTCTGGGGTTTATAAGCACAATGTAATTTCCAATTAATCCCCAGCTGTGTGGCCAGTCCCTAACTAAACTGGGCAACAAAGACCATTAACAGACCCAGTTAGTTACCTTGGGTATTCCAAACCTTGGAAAGATTTCTTCCAGGATCTTCTTTCCATATTTTGCCAGCTTGACTTCTGTGAAGTCCATCTCCCAGTAAGCTCTGGGCCAGTCGCCCCTCAGTCTCTTCCCATTGGTTAAGGCACAAGCTCTATAGTTTCTCACCACAGCTTTCGCCAAATCAGACAGTCCTTCTTCTTGTGGGAGAATTAATTTACCATCTCAGTTTTTTATTACCCCATAAGGGGTTTCAGAGTGAAAGCCCAAATTGTCCATCACTTGATGGTCGTCGGTGGCATATCTGAAACTGGTATCTCGAGTGTCAAAATAGTCTCTGGAATCCTTACTGCTAGAATCATTGCTCCCTGGGCAGCTTTCTAGGCAGCCATGTCAGCCATCTGATTTCCTTTTTGCAACAGTGTCCTGAGCCCTTTGGTTTTGGTTCAAAGAGGCTCAGTATTTCTGCGTTGTCAGCAGCCCTCTTTGTCTATAGATTGCACCATGTATATGAGCCGTGGCAAAAGCATATCGGTACTAGCTTTCCATCTGCCACTGAATCTCCCGCCATTCGCTTACCTTCCACCACGAAACTGCTGCCATCTGTATAGCAGTTCAGACTTCCTGGCCAGGGCTGGTCCTTCAGGTCGCTCCGAGTACCTGTTTCTTCTGCCAGGATATCAACACAGTGATGGATGGGAGAAGAGTCGTCAGTCACAGGCAGAAAGGTGGCAGGATTCAAGATGGCCGGGGGTGCAAAGATCACCCCTTTCAGTCAACAACAGGCTCTGATAGTGCATCACGCGAGTATTAGTCATCCATCAGTCAGGGGGCTGCTGGAAAGTTGATGCTGCCAAAAGTCCTCTCTGGGGGAGCGAACTGAGGAGGTTAAGTGTCTTGTATTGGCTTGTAATCATTAGTGTCTGGCTTCTTCAGTTTCAACCCAAACTTTTGGGAATTCTGCTAGCCATTCACTGATATCTGGGGCTTCCGTCTTTGTCACCCAGGTTCTCTGTCTGTCTAGTTCCTATCTTATCTTTTGCCTTTCTCTCCTGCACTGCGGCCAAAATCCTTCTCGCCTGTACACTTTCTCTGCCTCCTTAACTAAATCTTCCAGTAACCTCTCAAGAAACACAGACAGTGGCTCGTTTTGGTCCCTGAAGGACTTCTCTTACCTTGGCCAAATTGGTGGGCCATCTCGCTGCCCTTGGAGACCCGCTAGAGCCCGATGGTAGACTACCAGCCGCCCCTTACCTGCAGTTAAGGGGGAATCCCGCATCAATCTCATTGGGAAGCTGCATAGGCTGCCCGTTGTCACCAGGAACGTTCTTACAGGCTTCTAACAGAATTCTTTCCTTCTCTTCAGTAGTAAAGAGAACCTGTAAATGCTATTGACAATCATCCCAGGTGGGCTGGAGGGAAAACATCAAAAACTCTACCAGTCACGTCAGACTGGCTGGGTTGTCTGGAAAGGAGGGGTGATTAGTCTTCTAAGAACCCCACAGATATCTTTTCTCTTTCTTAAGGGGGGAGCTAAATTTGTCTCTACCACTGTATCTAATTGACAGCAGACTGGTACTGTGTCACAGCTGTTCTTATTTTTTCTTACTCTAGCAATCATTTCCACCTGCTCTATCTTCTTTTCAACCATAAACATGAGTGAGTCAAAATTTCTGGAGCTCACGATTGAACTGCCAACTGCAGTCACTGTTTCACTATACTTTTTTAAGTTTCTTTTTGCAATACTAGAGTGTAACCATAATTCTGAGAAACAAAACCAATTTTTAACAATGTAAACAACCCATTTTCTCTAAAGTTAACACTAAATGCATTACTTTCAGGTTACAAAGTTGGCTGTCAGTTCCTATATATGAATGCATGATAGTGTGCTTTTAATAACTCATAAGAGACATTGTTTTAAATCTTATCTCTATACATCTGGCTTCTGAATTACTCTAAATCTGAGTTACCAGCTTTAAGCCAACTTTCTTTTACCAAGGTTGCAAATTTTTAACCATACCCGGTACCTTATAGGCCAAATAATCTATAACCAAGACATGCAAAACATTCTTATATTTTTAAAACCAGTCATAAACAAAAATGAAGTAAATGCACAACTTATATTTTTTTCAAACAAAATGTTCTTGCTTTTTCTGGCTATGATTTCAAAAGAAGCACCTTGTCACCTGCTAAACTCAATAATCAATGAGACCAAGGCAGGGCTCCAAAAGTCAATTGAAACTGTTTTTTGTTTTTACTTTTCTTATTTTTAATTTCTTGTAAGGCTATTAGCCATTCCTTGAGGCAAAACTTTCTAGTGATATAATTCCATATGCATTTCTTGGAATGGCAGCTGGAGTAGGCAAGTCAGGCTGTAATTAATTTCTCCAGCATAATCATTATATAGCTCCTGGACCATAAACTGTCTCTTTTAAATGTCCTTGGGTCTGAGGCTGACCTGTCTTCCCCAAGGAAGAAGCAAGGCAATAAAACAAATTCCAGAAAACACCTTTCCAGGGACTAGTCAGAGTGACCATGACAACAGGAATGTCACACCAGCTTCTGCTGAGCCCTCTCTGAGCTTTGTCTTAACTCAAATGTGAAAGTTCTTAATTTGGGCCTATTTCCTGAGGCCTGGCCCAACGATTATCTCTCCTACACTGAGAATAGATTCCAGAGGAGTGATTCTTCTGTCTGTCTATGTCTCTATTTTTTTGGGAGTCTTTCCTAAAATGACCTATGTCCCCATACCCAGAACATTCCTTAACACCTCAGCACTGTGAAAGCATGGCTTAGACTGTAGTTATCATTCTCATAAGCCAATTGTATAACCAAGACTCCTGCCTGAGGGTCTCTAAAAATCCTACCTGTCCTTTTAGCGGCCTATCAAGGCCTTATTTGATCCCAGATAAAACTTTACACTGAAATCTCCTTTTCAATCTTGGGGGAAGAAAAGAAAATCAGTTTCTTTACCAAGAAAGCCAAAAAGTTCTTAGCCTCTCTAAGAGCAGCTTGTGTAAAGAATCATTTTTGCCAGGGCTCTTCCTGCTGTGTCTCACTTTCATCCACAGAGCAGGGGGACTTGCCTATAAGTTTTAACCCTTTTTATCTTTCTTTCTATACATGAAACATAGAACAGACATTTATTCTAATAAAACAAAGACAGACAATGACACACGTGGACAAATTTGGCGCCAAGGACTCACAATAGACATAGAAAGCATAACCAAGAATCTCTCCTGTAGGGGCCAGAGAGTTCTCTTTCTTTTGCTAACACACCGCGGAGATCAGACAATTGTTTTAGCTATTTCTCTGCCAATGGCCATGTTAACTCATGTTAACTCTTGTTAACTCAGGATATTTAGCACAGTAGAGTCAGTTCAAAATAACGTCAGTCACAGTCCAAAAACACACAAACAGTTCATCAAGAAAACAGAAAAAACACAGTCAGTTCACCCCCATCATGGGCGGTGAATATACCAGGTACAGAGTATTCTCACCCCTATCACAGGTGCAGAGACGGGTTACACAATCAAGACATGAAAGACTGCCGGTGAGAGAACCTAATGACCAGATGACATGGCCAGCCCATGCTGGGCCTAATTTAACAGATTTCTTACATCACCAGCAATGAACAACACAGAATTAGTTGTGCCTTTAACTTAGTTAAAAGGTCCCTACGCAGCAAAGGGGTAGGACACTCAGGTATCACTAGGAAGGAATGAGACACCTGTCCTTTTCCCAGGTCTACTGTTCTCGTGGTGGTCCACGAATATGAGTTCTGTCCAGTGGCTCCAATAACTATGGTTTGCTTACTTCCCAACTTCCCCAGGGGTTTCTTGAGCACTGAGAATTCTGCTCCCATGTCGACAAGAAAGTCCATGGGGGTCCCCTCCACTTTCAGGGTTACCCTAGGCTCGGGGAGGGGGGCCAAGCCCTGACCCCCCTAGTCTTCATTGCTACCTAGGGCCAGAGCCTTAAGTCCCTTCTTGGCGGGACACTCTCTGGCCCAATGTCCTCTCTCCTTGCAATAGGCACATTGGTAGGTGCCGGACCTATAGCTCGGAGAAGTAGAGAAAACAGTGGAGTCGGGTCCTTCCGGACTCAACCCTCTCCGGCTCCTAGTGCCAGTTGCCGGCCCCCCGCCCCTGGCTGCTCCCTGTGGTTCCGGACTTGGTGCCGAGGCCGGGGGAGCCTGTGGTGGTTGATGATAAGGGGGGGCAGTGGCGGACTTGGCCACTCAGGTGGCTCCTCTATCTCGGGATAGATCTTAGGCGGAGCTGAGGGTTTAGTTTCCGAGTCCGGTTTCAGTTTGGGTTTGGGCGTTTTAGGCCCGGAACTGCAGAGAGCCAGGGCTCGGGAGCCTGGCTGTCTCTTAACCCATGGTCTCACCCACGGAGGGGGATTCTGGATCAGGTTCTGCCAAACCACGATGTATGGCTGTTGATCGGGATGTGACCCTGGTCCTTCCTGAAAAATAGTAGCTTTTACTGCAGAAATAGTAGTCGCGTCAAAAGTCCCCTCATGTGGCCATCCCACATCAAGTTTTGGCCACTCTGAGGCACAGAAAGTCTGCCAACGTCCCTTCCTGATGTTAACCGATAACTCATTGCCTCTGTCCTTCACCTCTGTCCAGTGGTCTAAAGTCAGGCTTAAGGGAGTCACTACAGTCTGTCCCATAACTGTCAACAAGCAACACAAAACACAGACAAAACAACTACACTAACCGTCTCAACCAAGAAGGCCAAAACCAATACAGAAAAACAGATGGCCAGGAGGTCTCTCACACCTCCTCTAGCTAGAGGACCACCGTGTCCTCCCCGGCCTCCAGATGGGCACCCACCAGGCGTCCCTGGGGTCCCTTCCTCTCCCGGGACGTCTCCCGGGTTGTGGCAGTGGTAACCCTCCTAGCACGTCTGCTGGTCACCCATTCGCCTCCTGCCGAGACAAAAGGTTTGCTGTCTCTTACGAGACAGAAACAGCTGCCAAGCCAAACCATAGAAGTGCACTTTCCAGAATTCCAAACGAGACGGATCGACACACAAAACACACAAACAAAACCGCGGTGCCCTTACCTCCCAGTGGGGGTCTCAGAGATCAGGGTGGTCGCAAATCCCGGACGAGCCCCCAATGAAGACCTCCGCAGAGGGGAGACCCTCTCTCAAGTCTCAGAAAGTC
>NW_021623667.1:1532-3717 GCF_004785775.1 Grammomys surdaster | reverse complement strand
CGCGCTAATTGGGACTTGAGTTGGGGTCCTCTTTCTGGGTCCTTACATTTGGGGGCTCGTCCGGGATTTGCGCGACCACCCAGGACACCTGAAGACCTTGGAGGCAGGTCTGTATGAATGGGAATGGTATGTGATATGTGTGGTATGTGTCTGAGTGAGATGCCGATGCTTTTGCCGGTTCTGTATTTTGGTTTCTGTTTCTAAGCAGCAGTTTTTGCTGCTTCTGTAGTTTAAGCAGTTTTTGCTGCTTCTGTGTTACAGCTGTCACTACAAACCGTAAGGTTTTAGTGACTGGTGGGGGATAGACGTATCCGGAACCACAAGCTGTGACTCTTGGGGGACGCCTCAAGAGTGGAAGGGAGTCTGGGAAGCCAGACTGCCCTGTTTTGGAATGGAGGAGACGGAGTGCTCCTTCTCTGGGGGAAGACGTGGAATCCTTCCCATCTGAAGTTGTGTTCGGCTGGTTTTATAAAACCAGATGCAGGAGAGTGAGAGTGTGTCTGACTGTGTTAGTCTTGTGTGTGTTTGCATTTTTGTTGTAAGTTTTTGTTGAGTTCTGACATGGGACAGACTGACAGACTGTGACGACATCATTATCTGTGACTTTAGACCATTGGACTGACGGTAGGGTGAGAGGACGGAAAAAAAAAGGAAAAACAAACAAGAGAGATCTGTAACTTGAGTCTGGGGTTGGGCTGTGGCTTGGCTGGTCCGGGTGCCGCTGCCTCTCACGCGTGCAGGAAGAGGGTGCATGCGTGCGAGCCTGGGCTCAGGGGCGGCGAGACCAGCCCCGCATGGGCCAGAGGGAGAGGAACCCTCGGGACCCTGGTCTGGGTCGGAGGTCCGGGACACACTGAGAGTGTCTGGCCAGAGACCATCTGAAAACAGGAGGCGGAGTCTGAGGGCCTTGCAGTGCAGGATGGCGGCGAAGGGCCAGTTCTGGTAAGACACTGTTAAGATTTGCTGAGAAAGACAGGCCAGCTTTGGGTTTGAGAGAGAGAGAGAGCAGAGTGCAATTTTCGAAACACCGGCTGGCAGAGCTGAGAGACTTTCCAACAAGCCACAATGGCAGCGGCCGGGAGACTACATCTCCCAGCATACAACGGGGCAAACTTCCTATCTGTTACTTCCTGAAACTTGGTACGGCTTTCAGGCTCTGAGCTTGCCTCCTCTGGGACCTAGCTTTTTAAGAATAGACAGTAATACTGTTCAGATTGATAAAAGAAGTAGGGACATCATATAGTCGCCCATGTGAGAAAGTTAAGTCTCACAAACAGGACGCAGGGGGCGGGGCCAGAGCCACTTTTCCCCTCACGGAGAACTGAGAACAGAGTGGGGAAGGAGCGGCTGGATAAGAAAGTGCAGCCGGCCAGAGGAGAATACCTACAGGGAAACATAACTATTGCACTTAGAACTGTTACTAACTGAAGTACCATTTGCTTGTTAACAGTGTATCTTTAACAACAGAAAGAAACTTCTTTTTTATAGTCTCTGCTTCAGACAAGATTTACCTCTTTCTCCAGGGTTGGAGAAAGACATGTTTGAGGGAAAATGTTTTATTATAGAGATCAGAGAAGACAACTATGGACATCTGCAAACATCCAAGCCTCAGCTGTGTTTTTTTTTTACTCTGCCATTGTTGAAATGATTTTAAGTTACAATGCTGTGCTTGTTTGAGAAATCACATACTGTACTATATCTCTGATGTTATCTCCTTATACACTGCTTCTAAGTTCTTTCTGAATTGTTTGTTTATATTGTATGCCTATGGAAATTTTACTTACATGTACATCTGTGAATTTCATGACAGAGAAGGTTGCAGATTAACTAAAACCAGTGTTAACCATCCTTAAGTGTGAATATTATAACTGAGCCAGGGTCTTCTAGAGGAACAGTAATTGTTACCAGCTCTGGGGGTTATGAGACTTAGAAAACAGGCTCTGCTGAGTTCTAAAAAAAGGGAGTGTTCCCCTTAACTTGGTGTGCTGTAGGCTTCAGTGAGGTACAATAAGAGTGTAGAGATAGGTGTTTAAACTATGAACATGAGAGAGAAAAAGAAAGTGTAGACATGAAAGAGAAGAGGAAAGTATAGACAGTGAAAGAGAAAGGAGAGAAGATGAAGATATAAGGGAAAGAGACAGAGAAAGTTTATCATAAGAAAGAGACAGAGAAAGGAAAAAAAAAA
>NW_021623667.1:0-1432 GCF_004785775.1 Grammomys surdaster | reverse complement strand
TGCAGACAAGAAAGATTGTGGCCAAAGTGTAAGAGAGAAAGAAAAGAGGTAAGATAGGACTTAGACAGACAGGAAATCTGGGTGACTGAAGGAGGAAGCCAGGCAGAAGAAGAGTGATGCAGCCATGCTTACTGGAAAAAGATCAGTGTGTTTACAGTAAAGAGAAAAGACAGACCCCCTGAAGACAAGATTGAAGACACAGATTAAGTTTGCCCAGACAGGATTAGAGATGACCTGGAGAACCCCCCACTTGCCTTAAAGCTAGAGAAAAAGAGTACCAGCTTCATGAGTTTCAAAAACAGCCGGAAGTCCCAGATATCAGTGAATGGCTAACAGAATTCCCACAAAGACATTTAACCTCTTCAGTTTGCTCCCACCAGAGAAGACTTTTGACATCATCAACTATTCAACAGCCCCTGATCAATAGATGAGCCTGTTGCTGACTGAAAGGGTGAGCTTTTCACCACCAGCCATGTTGAATCCTGCCACCTTGCTGCCTGTGACTGACGACTCTTTTCCCATCCATCACTGTGTTGAACTGGTATACAACAGAAGGTAAGCGGATGGTGGGAGCAGCGGTGGTAGATGGAAAGTGAGTACATGGTGCAATCTATAGACAAAGAGGACTGCTGACATCTGCAGAAATACTGAGAGCCTCTTCGAACCAAAGAAAGTGGCTGTCATCTACAGCCCTGGGCACCAGAGGGCTCAGGACATGACTGCCAAGAAAGCTGCCCAGGGAACAATGATTCTAACAGTTAAGGGTTCCAGAGACTATTCTGACACTCGAGATATTAGTTTCAGATACACCACCGATGACCATCAAGTGATAGACAAATTGGGCTTTTGTAAATTGATCCTCCCACAAGAAGAAAGACTGTCTGATTTGATGAAAGCTGTGGTGAGACTGTACCTTAATCAATGCAAGGCCTTCCATGTATACCATGGAAAAGAGACTGAAGGGCGATTGGCCTGGAGCTTACTGAGAGATGGACTTCACAGAAGTCAAGCTGACAAAATATGAAAATAAATATCTTTTAGTTTTTATAGATACCTTTTCAGAAAGAATGAAACTGCCAACATGGTGACTAAGAAGATCTGGAAGAAATCTTTCCAAGGTTTGGAATACCCAAGGTAATTGGGTTTGTTGCCCAGATAAGTCAGGGCCTGGCCACACAGCTAGAGATTAATTAGAAATTACATAGGCTCCAGAGTTCAGGACAGGTAAAATAGATAAATAAAATATTAGCTTTTGTTAAGTCCAGAATAGACACCGTTCAGCTATTAGTGATAAGACAGAGACATGAGATTTTAAGAGATGAACCTGAAGATATTAATCTGTGATTTTAAGATTAAAATCATTTGCAAATAGAAAGAGTAGGGAATGTAAGGGTAAAAATTAAAACAGCTCAGCAGAGACCACAAACAACTT
>NW_021623666.1:0-2838 GCF_004785775.1 Grammomys surdaster | reverse complement strand
GAGGGCAAGTCACGTGGTAAAGGGTATAAATACCCAGGATTTCCTTTCTATCCAGTAGTAGGATATAGAGGTAAAGTGAGGAGTAGGAGGTAGAAAGTAGGAGGTAGTAAGTAGTAGGAGGTAGGAAGTAGGAAGTAAGAAGGGAGGAGGAAGGAGTGAGAAAGTGAGAGGTGTCAGGAGACTGAAGGAGTGAGAATATAGTAAGAAGAGAGGAGAATAAAGAAGAGACTTGAAGAGACGCCACCGGACTCTGTCTTGTATCTATCTTTTGCGTCTCTCGCCCCTTTTTTCCCCTTCCTCCGTCCCCACTCTCTCTCTTGCTAGACCCTGACCTGCCGACCGGAGCAGCAGAACCGGCCGGCCTTTACAAAGTAGCAGAACCTGACGGCCGTTACAAAAGAAACGGCAGCTACAAAGTGGCGCCCAGACGTGCGGCAGCAAGAACCAGAGACCCAGTGAGGGACGTTACTGGAAGGAGGATTGACTGAAAATTCAGAGGTAATACAGAGGTGATTGCCGCAGGAAACTGCTGTGTGGAGACCAGTAAGTCATAGTAATAATGGGGAAAGAAATAAGTCAGCCTGAACTCAACTCTGTGGTTTTGTTCTGTTGCTTGCTGTTTACGTGTATCAATTGTCTGCTTTTGTTTCGCTGTTTAAATGTTGCCTTTCATGCCCAAAAGAAAAAGAAACACATAGAATCCAAAATAGGACCAAAGGTTGAAGTAATCAGTTTGTCAGAGCCAGATTGTGCTGACCTAGAGGAAGAGGCAGCCAAATATTTTGATCCTGAATGGTCTTCTTCCCGAAGGCCCCCTCCCTGTGCTCCTCCACCTCCAGATGCTCCTGCTATGGAGATGGTGGTTGAAGATCACAGAAAGGAGTTGCAGGACAAAATTTCTTTTCTTAAACAACAAATTTCTCTCCTTAAACAACAAATAGAGTTAGAGGAAGAGTATCAGGACTTAATTAATCAGATACAAAAATTAAAGACAGGGAAGAGGTCTCGAGCAGGCAAGGAAAATTCCTCAGGTCCTCGAGTTCCTCAACCTGGAGTCCAAAGGCAGCCCCTGTCCTCTGGTTTTAGTTCAGCCACAGATCAGCCAGAGGAGGGAGAGGTTAAGGTTTTCCCTGTATCAGAGACTAGAGATGTTCAAGGAGTTGCGTGGAGACATCACACAGGGTTTAACTTTCAAATTATTAAAGAATTAAAAAATTCAGTGTCACAATACGGTGCCACTGCTCCCTTTACTCTTGCAATCTTAGAATCTGTTGCAGAGGAGTGGCTGACTCCTGGTGATTGGGATACTCTAGTGAGAGCAGTTCTTAGCGGTGGTGACCATCTTATTTGGAAATCAGAGTATCATGAGAATTGTAAAGAGACAGCTAGGAGAAATATTCAGGCAGGTAATGGTTGGTCCTTTGATGCCTTAGTAGGAGAAGGACAATTTGCTTCTAGTGATAACCAGATGCAATATGACCCAGGCTTATTTGCTCAAATTCAAAATGCAGCCATGAAGGCTTGGTGCAAACTCCCGGTAAAGGGAGACCCTGGTGCATCTTTGACCTCAGTCAGACAAGGGCCTGATGAAGGATTTTCTGATTTTGTTCATTGATTAATGACAACAGCAGGGAGGATTTTTGGTAATGCAGAGGCAGGTATAGATTATGTGAAACAACTTGCATATGAAAATGCCAATTCTGCCTGCCAAGCAGCCATTAGACCCTACAGGAAAAAGACAGATCTTACTGGGTATATCAGACTCTGTTCTGATATAGGGCCCTCCTACCAACAGGGCTTAGCTATGGCAGCCGCCATGCAAGGACAATCAGTAAGAGACTTTTTGGCAAGTAGAGACAGAAAGGCCTGTTTTAAATGTGGCAAGCCTGGACACTTTGCAAAATATTGCAAAGCAGAAAATGAGTTAACCCAGAGACAGCCCAGAAAACAGCCTGGGCTATGCCCACGTTGCAAACGTGGAAGGCATTGGGCTAGTGAATGTAGGTCCAAGACATATGCACAAGGAAACACCCTTTCCTATAATCAGGGAAACGGGAACAGGGGCCAGCCCCAGGCCCCGAACCAATACAAGCCAAAGCAGGCTTATGGGGCAGTCAGTTTCATACCAACAAACAACAACCCCTTTCAGAACTTAGTCGAGCAACACCAGGAAGTGCAGGACTGGACCTCAGTTCTGCCACCCACACAGTATTAACCCCAGAAATGGGACCTCAGGCCTTACCCACTGGAGTGTTTGGACCATTCTATCCAAATGTGTTTGGCCTGATAGTGGGAAGAAGCAGTGCTACTATACAAGGACTACAAATTTTTCCTGGAGTTGTAGACAATGATTATCAAGGTGAGATTAAGGTAATGGCCAAGGCAATACAGAATATAGTCACCATTCCTACAGGAAGGAGGATAGCTCAACTGTTGTTACTTCCATTGATTCCTACTAATCATAAATCTTTGGATTCTGAAGGAAAATCTGCTGCAGATAGATTCTGACATCCTAATACTAAAAAGAATTTTGCAACAGTCCTCTGGAAAGACCCATTAAGTGGAACCTGGAATGGGCCAGATCCAGTGCTTATCTGGGGAAGAGGATCTGTCTGCATATATTCCCAAACGGCAGATGCCGCACGATGGCTGCCAGAGAGACTGATCAAACAAATAGACAATAATAACAAATCCAGGGAGGAGAAACCCCCTGAGAAGCGTATTTTTCCTTTACAGGAAACATGAAGATGCTTCACTGGAGCGAATCAACCAGTATACCTGACTTGGGAAGTTCTCAGTGCGGAAGAAGACATCACCACCCGCACCTCCAGGGTGGCT
>NW_021623665.1:0-8557 GCF_004785775.1 Grammomys surdaster | reverse complement strand
TCGACTCCTCATTCAGTTTCTATCTCACAATTTGTCTCCATATTTGCTCCCATGAGTATTTTGTAACTTCTTTTAAGAAGGATCGAAGCATTTACAATTTGGCCATCCTTTTTCATGAGCTTTATGTGGTCTGTGAGTTGAATCTTGGGTATTTCAATCTTTTGGGCTAATATCCAATTATCAGTGACTGCATACCATGTGTGTTCTTTTGTGATTGGGTTACCTCACTCAGGATGATATTTTCTAGTTTGATCCATTTGCCAAAAAATTTCTCAAATTCATGATTTTTAATAGCCAAGTAATACTCCAATGTGTAAATCTACCACATTTTCTGTATTCATTCCTCTGTTGAAGGACATTTCTTTCCAGCTTCTGGCTATGATAAATAAGGCTACTATGAACATAGTGGAGCTTGTGTCCTTATTACATGTTGAAGCATCTTCTGGGTATATGCCCAGGAGTGGTATAGCTGGATCCTCAGGTAGTACTATGTCCAATTTTCTGAGGAACCACCAGACTGATTTCCAGAGCTCTTGTAACACCTTGCAGTTCCACTAACAATGGAGGAGTGTTTCTCTTTCTCCACATTCTTGTCAGCATCTGCTGTCACCTCAATTGTTGATCTTACCCATTCTGACTTGTGTGAGGTGGAACCTCAGGATTGTTTTGATTTAAATTTCCTGGATGACTAAATATGTTGAACATTTCTTTAGGTTGTTCTCAGACATTCAAGTTTCCCTAGTTGAGAATTCTGTTTCTCTCTGGTCCTAATTTTTAATAGGATTATTTGTTTCTCTGCAGTCTAACTTCTTGAGTTATTTGCATATATTTGATATTAGCCCTCTATCCCATGTAGGATTGGTAAAGATATTTTTCCAATCTGTTGGTTGCCATTTTGTCCTATTGACAGTGTCCTTTGTCTTACAGAAGCTTTGCAATGTTATAAGATCCCATTTGGTGATTCTTGATCTTAAAGCATAAGCCATTGGTGTTCTGCTTTAGTGTATATTGCTGGTTTACTGTATATCACTTTTACTATGTTTAGGTATGGGTCTTGAATTCCTGATCTTTCCAAGACTTTTCACATGATGAGATGTTGGATTTTGTCAAATGGTTTTTCAGCATCTAATGAAATGATCATGTGATTTTTTTCCTTTTGTTTGTTCATGTAGTGGATTATGTTGATGAATTTCCATATGTTGAACCGTCCTTGCATCCCTGGGATGAAGTCTACTTGATTGTGGTGAATGGTTGTTTTAATGTGTTCTTGGATTCGGTTTGGAAGAATTTTATTGAATATTTTTGCATCAAAGTTCATAAGGAAAGTTCATGTGACGTTCTCTTTCTTTGTTGGGTCTTTGTTCAGTTTAGGTATAAGCATAATTATGTCTTCATAGAACACAATTGGGTAGTGTTCCTTCTGTTTGTATTTTGTGGAACAGTTTCAAGAGTATTGGTATTAGGTCTTCTTTGAAGGTGTGATAGAATTCTATACTAACACCATCTGGTCCTGGACTTTTTTCGTTGTGACCTTTTAATCATTGCTTCTATTTCCTTAGGGGTTATGGGACTGTTTAGATGGTTTATCTGCTCCTGGTTTAACTGTGGTAGCTGGTATCTGTCTAGAAAACTGCCCATTTAATCCATATTTTCCAATTTTGTTGACTATAGGCTTTAGTAGTAGGATCTGATGATTTTTTTAATTTCTTCAGTTTCTGTTGTTATGTCTCCCTTTTCAGTTGTGATTTTATTTATTTGGATACTGACTCTGTGCTCTCTGGTTAGTCTGGCTAAGGATTTATCTATCTTTTTTACTTTCTCAAAAAACCAGCTCTTTCCAGGATTTGTTGATTCTTTGTATACTTCTTTTTGTTTCTACTTGATTGAATTCAGGTCTGAGTTTGTATATTTACTGTTGTCTACTCCTCTTGGGTGTAATTGATCCTTTTTGTTATAGAGATTTCAGGTGTAGTGTCAAGTTGTTAGTGTATCCTCTCTCTAGTTTCATGTAGGCAGCACTCAGAGCTATGAATTTTCCTCTTAGCACTGCTTTCATTGTGTCCCAAAAGTTTTGGTATGATGTGCCTTCATTTTCATTAAGTTCTAAAAAGTCTTTAGTTTCTTCCATGACCAATTTATCATTGAGTAGACTGTTGTACAGTTTCCATGTATATGTGGGGTTTTGTTTGTTTTTGTAGTTATTGAAGACCAGCCTTATTCTGTGGTGATCTGATAGGATGCAAGGGATTATTTCAATCTTCTTGTATCTCTTGAGACCTGTTTTATGAACACTTATTTGATCAGTTTTAGAGAAGGTACCATGAGGTGCTGAGAAGAAGGTATATTCCTTTGTTTTAGGATGAAATGTTCTATAAATATGTGTTAAATACTCTTGGTTCATAAGGTTGGTTGGTTTTACCGTGTCTTTGTTTAGTTTTGGATCCATGATTTTGCCATTGCAGAGAGTAGGGTGTTGAAATCTCCCACTATTATTGAGTGAAGAGCCATGTGTGCTTTGAGCTTTAATAAACTTTCTTTTATGAAAGTGGGTGCCCTTGCATTTGGGGCATATTCGTTCAGAATTGAGAGGTCATCTTGGTTGATTTTTACTTGGTTGATCTTACTGCTTTTAATGGGCTTTCTTTGTTTTGTGCATTTGGTGTTTTGATTATTATGTGAAGGGGGAATTTTTTTTCTGGTCCAGTCTATTTAGAGTTCTGTAGGCTACTTATATGTTCATTGGCATCTCTTTCTTTAGGTTAAGGTAGTTTTCTTCTATAATATTTTTGAAAACATTTATTGGCCCTTAAAGTTGGGAATCTTCATTCTCTTCTATACTTACTGTCTTTAGGTGCGGTCTTCTCATGGTGTGTGACCTGGTGTGACCAAGCTCCTGAGATCCTATGATCCTGGGCATGTTAGAGCACCTTGGAATCCAGCTTCTTCTGGATTTGGGGGGCTTGAGTTAGGAGCTAGTGACCAGTGTTTGTTCAGGGCACTGAGTGAGACCAGAAGGAACCTGTGCCACTGCCGAGGTGGCAGTTCCTGTGTCACTATATCCCACTGGTCCCACATACTTCTGAAGTTAGGGTGTTGGGGCAGATATTGTGGCCTCCTCGCCTATGATTCTGGGTGTGTTAGAGCACATGGGAGTTGAGCTTCTTCTGGATGTTGTGGAATTGGGTGAGGAGTTATTGCCCAAGGTCTGCTCATGGCACTGGCTTGGACTGGAAGACAAATTGATCCATACTTATCTCCTTGTACAAAGCTCAAGTTCAAGTGGATCAAGGCTCCACATAAAACCAGATACACTTAAACTAATAGAAGAAAAAGTAAGGAAGGGCTTCCAACACATGGGCACAGGGAAAAAGGTCCTGAACAGAATATCAATGGCTTATGCTCTGAGATCAAGAATCAACAAATGAGACCTCATAAAATTGCAAAGCTCCTGTAAGGCAAAGGACACTGTCAATAGGACAAAATGGCAGCCAACATATTGAGAAAAGATCTTTACAAATCCTCCATCTGATAAATGGCTAATATCAAATATGTATAAATAAGTCAAGAAGTTAGACTCCAGAGAATCAAATAACACTATTTAAAACTGGTTTACAGAGATAAACAAAAAATTCTCAACTGAGGAAACTCGAATGCCTGAGAACCACTTAAATAAATATCATCAGGGAAATGCAAATCAAACTAACCCTGAGATTTCACCTCACACCAGTCAGTATGGCTAACATCAAAAACTCCAGTGACAGCAGATGCTGACAAGGATGTGGAGAAAGAGGAACACTCCTCTATTGTTGTTATTTCAAGCTGGTACAACCACTCTGGAAATCATTCTAGCAGTTTCTCAGAAAATTGGACATTGTAATACCTGCAGACCCAGCTATACCACTCCTGAGCATATACCCAGAAGATGCTTCAACATGTAATAAGGACACAAGCTCCACTATGTTCTTAGCAGCCTTATTTATAATAGCCAGAAGCTGGAAAGAACCCAGATGCCCTTCAACAGAGGAATGGATACAGAAAATGTGGTACATTTACACAATGGAGTACTACTTAGGTATTACAATTAATTCATGAAATTCACAAGAAAATTGATGGATCTACAAAATTTCATCCTGAGTACAGTAACTAATTCATAAAAGAACACACATGGTATGCATTCACTGATAAGTGGATATCAGCCTAAATGCATGGAATACCCAAGATACAATTCACATATCACATGAAGCTCAAGAAGGAGGACCAAAGTGTGGATTCTTCAGTCCTACTTAGGAGGGACAACAAAAAAATCAAAAGAAGTTAAGAGTCAGAGGGACTTGGGAGGAAGAGAACAGGGTGAGGAAAAGAGAGGGGAAGGAAAAGGGGGGCTTGAAAGTCAACTATATTTGATATTAGAATGGCTACTCCAGCTTGTTTCTTGGGACCATTTGTTTGGAAATTTTTTTCCAGCCTTTTACTCTGAGGTATTGTCTGTCTTTGACACTGAGGTGCATTTCCTGTATGCAGCAAAATATTGGATTCTATTTACATATCCAATTAGTTATTCTCTTATTTTTTTAATTGGGGAATTGAGTCCATTAATGTTAAGAGATATTAAGGAATAGTGATTGTTGCTTCCTGTCATTTTTGTTGTTAAATGTGTAATTATATTTGTGTGGCTATCTTCTTTTGGGTTTGTTTTGAAGATTACTTTCTTGCATTTCTAGGGTGTAGTTTCCCTCCTTGTGTTCAACTTTCCATCTATTAACCTTTGTAGGGCTACATTTGTGGAAAGATATGTAAATTTGTTTTTGTCATGGAATATCTTGGTTTCTCCATGTATGGTAATTGAGAGTTTTGCTGGGCATAGTAGACTAGTCTGGCATTTTTGTTTTCTGAGCATCTGTATGATATCTGCCCAGGATCTTCTGGCTTTTGTAGTCTCTGTTGAGAAGTCTGGTGTAATTCTGTGGTTTCACTAATATGTTAATTGACCTTTTCCCTTACTACTTTTAATATTCTTTCTTTGTTTTCTGCATTTGGTGTTTTGATTATTATGTGACAGGAGGGATTTCTTTTCTGGTCCAGTCTAGTTGGTGTTCTCTAGGCTTCTTTTAATCTCATGAGCATCTCTGTCTTTAGGTTAGGGGAATTTTCTTCTATAATTTTGTTGAAGAGATTTACTGGTCCTTTAAGTTGGAAATCTTCAATCTCCTCTATACTTATTATCCTTAGGTTTCATCTTTTCATTGTGTTCTAGATTTCTTGGATGTTTTGTGTTAAGAGCTTTTTTCATTTTGAAACTTATTTGAGAGTTGTGTCAATGTTTTCTATGATATCTTCTGCACATGAGATTCTGTCTTCTACTTCTTGTAGTCTGTTGATGATGCTAGACTTCTGATCTCTTTCCCAGGTTTTCTATCTCCAAGGTTGTCTCCCTTTGTGATTTCTTTACAGTTTCTATTTGCATTTTTAGATCCTGGATGATTTTCTTTAGTTCCATCACCAAACATCACCTGTTTGGTTGTGTCTTCCTTTAATTCTTTGAGGGACTTTTTGTGTTTCCTCTTTAAGGGCTTCTGCCTGTTTGCCTGTGTTTTCCTCTATTTCCTTAAGGAAGTTAACTGTGATTTTAAAGTCCTCTATGATCATCATGAGATGTGATTTTAAATATGCATCTTTCTTTTCTTGTGTGTTAGGTTATCAAGGACTTGCTGTGGTGGCATAACTGAATTCTGATGATACCAAGAAGCCTTGGTTTCTGTTACTTAGGTTCTTATGCTTACCTATTGCCATCTGGTTATCTCTGATATTAGTTGCTCTTGCTGTCTCTCACTGGAGCCTATCCCTTCTTGAGACTATGATCCTGTGATTTTAGGTGTGCCATCATCACTGGGAGACCAGTTCACTCCAGGTGGGATTTGGGTACAGAGAGCTGTGCCACAGGGTTAACTCTGGGGTGCAAAGTGAGATGAAAAGGCTCCTGTCCCCAGATGTTCTGTGGTCCCTGTGCCTTGTGGTTTTCTGGCAGGTCCCTCTATAGCCAGTTATTAGAACAAAAGTGTTGGTCTCGCCTGTGAACTTAGGAGTGACCACAGTCCTGTGAGAACAGCTCTCTTTGGGCAGGATTTGGGTACAGAAAGCTGTGCCACAGAGTTATCTCCAGAGTGAAGATAGAGACTAGAAGCCTTGTATTCTTGAAAGAGTTGTGAGAATGGATTACTAAATTTACTCTTAAAACACATTTTAAACATAACCTTAAACTGGTAAAAATCTCTAAATTTTAATACAAAATTGAATTATAATTTCTTACATTGGTGCAAAATTTTATATTGATACAAGTTTAAAGCTTGCACTGGTATAAATTTTTGTATATTGATACAAAATTTAAAATTAATTTTGTTACTCTTAGATAGGCATTGTGTCTCCACTACTCATTCTTTAAGTAAGTCAAATGTTGCCCCTTCAAATAGAATTATCTTGCCTTTTGTAGGGACTGGTGCCAAAACAGAGATTCATGTGTGTAATGAGAATTCAGACTAGCATATTGGTAAAAGTCTAATAAACCTTGTCAGAATAAAAGAGACTCTTGAGGAAGCCATAGATATCTAGTAAAGTATAAAGGTTTGCATTTCAGGTATCAAAAATAATTACATCAGTGGGGGAATGAGTCTAAAGTTAATATACAGACCATCCCATACCCACACACACACAAATCAACAGAATATTGGTGACATAACAATGTTGTAAAGTTCCAGGTCAGAATTTATGAATCTTGTGTCATTGTCATTCTCTCTGTAACAGTGACCCTGAGTGCTCTGCTGCTGTACCACAAACACAAAAGAACCTTCAAATACAAATAGAATTCAGACTTTGCAAAGGCAAAAACTACAAATCTTTCTTAGAGTGGGTTTATCAATCAGAATCAGCCTGATTGATTTGGTCACTGAATATCACAGAAAACACATTTTTGTAAAGATGTGCCCAATACTATGAGACTTGTAATCTTATCCTAGCCTTTGTGTTCTGCCTATCGGCTGCTGAGCTCTAAGTAGTGAGCAAAGTAAATAGATATAATGAAATGAAATGCCTCAAAACATGACTGGTCAGCCTGTTGAGTAGAGTGAGAAGGAAAGAGTCCCACATGGAAAGTCTAAGAATTTAATCATCACTAAGCTGACAGAAATGTATGTGTAGCACAGGCACTAAAGGTCAAGTACACGCATTACTACATATGTGGTAAAAGCAAATGTTGTTTTAAACATAAAGACATTGATACTTAGGTTAAAGAGAAAATACTGACTGATGAATAGAAATTCATTGGGGCTGGAAGGATGGCTCAACAGTTAAAGACCATTAGCTGCTCTTCCAGAGATCCAAGGTCTGATCCCAAGATATGAATATAAATAATGCACAGACATTGCAGGAAAAACACTCATACACATATAATAAGTAATTTTTAATTCCCTCATAACATGCAAATTTGGCTTTCACATAGGTCGACATATACTTCTGCTTGAAATACCAGAATTTAGGGAGTTTGGGTGGATTTGATCCTTTATTATTCTCAACACTTTATTCTCTAGGATGGTCAAGAATCTCAGGAATGAAGTTGCTAAAGTGTCATCTCTGGACCTAACATTGAAAGAAGTTGTACATTTCTCCAGTCAATGGCATTATTTGAGCACTTTGGAGGTAGAAGTAAGTGGATCTCTATGAGTTCAAGGCCAACCTGGTCTACAAACCTGGCAAGTTTCAGATATTGTTATATAGAGCGTCTATGACTTAAAAAAAAAGAAGAAGGAAAGAGAAAGTGGAGAAGGAGAAGGCAAGGAAAAAGTTCGATATTTCATCAGTTCTCTCTGCTCCTGAGCTGTCAATCATATTTTCCTACAAACGTCATTTTAAAAATCGTTTTAACTACAGTCCATTTATTTCATACTCTACAACTAACTAACCTGACCCATATTAACATAATGCTTCCAAGCAACACCATCTTTCAGATCCTTCTCATATTCCAGTTTTGTCTTGGTGTGATAGGAAACTCATCACTGTTAATGTTATATATATACATGTTCCTTTTCAGGCCTCATTTTAAGAAGTTAATAGATTCAGTTTTCCTGCACCTGACAATAGTTAATCTGTCAACAATCATGTTCACATTGATAAAAGATATCATGTTTTCCTTTAGAGTACCCAATTTTCTGGACGATATCGGTTGTAAGGCAGTTTTGTTTTCATT
The DNA here is from genome assembly GCF_004785775.1 of Grammomys surdaster. NCBI lineage: Eukaryota > Metazoa > Chordata > Mammalia > Rodentia > Muridae > Grammomys > Grammomys surdaster. Next base: position 321 of record NW_021623665.1, on the reverse strand, counting down.
CAGAATCAGCCGGGGTTTGTCCATCTGCACAACCTCTGTTCTAAGCATATTTCAAGTCATCACTATCACTCCCAGTAATTCTAAGTGGGCCTGGCTTAAACCTAGACTCTCTAGATGGATTTTTTATTCCTTACTTTGCTCCTGGCTTATTAACCTTCTCATCTACGGATATATGCTTGACTTGGTAATTGCCAAAACCAATTTTACTCAAATTGGCCATGGTTATTCACATGGTTATTGTCAAAACAAAAAATTTCAGAAGGGTGAGTCAGGGTCATTTTTTAGCCTTATCATCACTCATGATCTCTTCTATGTGGCCAT
>NW_021623664.1:0-2288 GCF_004785775.1 Grammomys surdaster | reverse complement strand
TGTGTATGTTTTTTGCCGGCGAGACCACTACACGCGCGCCCCGCACATTTGGTGCCGTGAAACCCGGGAAAATCCATCGATCGCCGGCGCTGCTTAAAGAAGACCCTCCGCTCGTTTTCTCACGCGTGGAGTGAATCCAGAACCGTATGACGGGGTAATGTTCTCTGAGAGATAATGTTTGGTCTTGATTTTTTTCGTCTCCCTCCCCAGACAGTGCTGGTATTCTTCCTTCTGGTTTTGCAGGATGAGAAAAGCTGCTCGGTTATGGCGGCGGGCTGGGGAGTGATAGACGAATTATGGGCCCACTTGTCAGAAACAGAGGAAGGAAAAAAGCGCTTAGGAATTCAGAAAAGAAAAGGGAAATTTAAGAAATCAGGCCTCCCCGAGGACCAACCCACGGGGATGATAGATAAGAGGAAAAACACTCTTGGGAGAGAGAGGGAAGTAAGCCTCAGAGAAAGATCTCTTTATCCGGTAAAGGAGCCGGGGTTTTTACGGCGTGATAGCTCTGAGTCGGAGGGACTAACTTCCGAGTCAGAGGACTCAGATGGAGAGAGGGATGGGGAGGATAGTTGCCAGCCGGCCGCCGCCGCAAGATCGAGTGCTAGAGTTAGTAACGGTCAATTAGAGGCTGTGTTTACAAGAAAATTGTTTCGGGAGAGTCAGTCTAGGTGAATGAGGATTTTGCCTAGGAGGTAACAGCGAAACATAGGTCAGGAGAATTCTAAACAGGCATTGCCTGTGGCCGAAAAGCCGCTTCAGGCGGGAAGAGCAGGGTTAAAAAGAATTAGAAAGCAGGGTATTGAAGTGTTAAATTAGCTGCTCGCTACATCTCCAATGAACGAGATGAAAAGTTACATTTTAAATATGAGAGAGAGAGAAAGAGTTTTAAAAAATACAGGTGCCCTCTCTCTGAGCTGTGTCAGCAAAAAGAATGAAAAGGCTATTTCAGAGTTCATCTAGAAACAGAGAATTCGGGAGACGTCTTGAATTTCTCTGTAGCTCCTAAAAGTTTTTTGTGTACGTCCTTGGCGCGCCAATGTCCACGTGTTGTGTTTGCCTTTTGTTTCGTTGTCTAAATGTTCTGTGTTTGTTACATGTTCAAAAAGAAAGATCGTTAAAACTGCTTGATCCAACCTTTGGGAGCTAAAGAAGGTCTTTTCAGGAATTGAGGTTGACATAAGCTGCTTTTAAAAGAGACCAGCAGCATTTTGGGTTTTATAAGGAAGCTAAGAGTCATTTTGTCCTAGAAAAATCTCTGTGACAAGGTGCCTTTCTCTTAAAATTACAGCTAGAAATAGCACCAAATTTTGTTTGATCTGAAGATAAGATATATAGCCACTTAATTGTTGTTTCTAATTGGTTTTAAAAGTATAAAAATGTTCTACATGTCTTGGTTATAGACTATTGGCTTAAATTATTGGGTGTAATTAAAAATTTACAACTTTGATAACAAAAGGTGGCGTGGAACTAGCTCAGTGTTAGAGTCATTCAGAAACCAGGTGTATAAAGAGTAAGATTTTAAAACAGTATCTCTTCATTGAGATTAAAAGCTGCTTCATGCACTCACGTGTAAAAATTGGCAGAAAGACTTTGTGGCATAGGGGTAGTCTACTTGGTGTTGATTTTAGAAAAGATAGATTGTTTAAATTGGTTTTGCTTTTGCTTCTCAAAATTAATGGTTACACTCTAATGCTACAAAAGATATTTAAAAATTTAGTTAAACTGCCAGTATTCCATTGGCTACAGTTGGCAGTGGTAATCTTGAGTTTAAAATTTTTTTTGATTCGCCCATGTTATGGAAAGGGGGACAGCAAGTAGAGTTAAATAAAAATATTTAAAACGGGTTGTGATACAATGCTGGCCTGCTAGAGATTAAGAACGTTTACATTTAAATTAAGACACGCAGGCTGAGATCTTAACGTGCTTGTAAGACAAGGTCAGTGTGATGTTAATCAGGTTAAACTGCCCACACAGCCCTCAAATCATACAAGCAAAGACAGACTTAGATACTTGTCTTTGCAATGAAATTGCACCCTCATACAACCAGGGTCTGACCATAACTACACAGAGCCATAGAGATGGGGAGTGTTTTAAATGTGGAAATTTAGATAGTTTTTAAAGTGGCTGTCCCAGGAACAGAGACTTAAACGACAGCCAGGTGACCAAGGTTACCTGACAAACCTGTCCTTGGTGCAAGAAGGATAATCCTTGGGCCAGGCCTCAGGATGTAGGCCAAGATTAAAACATTTACATTTAAATTAGACTATAACAAAGTAGTTGAGACA
>NW_021623663.1:1655-3472 GCF_004785775.1 Grammomys surdaster | reverse complement strand
TAAAACATTTACATTTAAATTAGACTATAACAAAGTAGTTGAGACAAGAGCTTAGATTTCAGACATTCCTATTGTCCTGTCCCGCCTCAAAAAGGGTGTTCTCTAGAATTGGTTTATTGCCTTGCTTGTTCCTTAGGGAGGGGTCAGCCTCAGACTCAAAGAAATTCAGAACAGCTTTTGGGCCAGGCCAAAATTGTTGGGTGTGATAGAGACAAAATGGCCTTGGTTCCTCTGATGTGTATTAGATCTTATCAGTAACTAAAAACCTAATCTTAAATTAATAATTAAAAGAAAAAGGGTTTTGGAAGATTGATAGATACTGGGGCTAATTAACAATTATTGGAGGACAAGATTGCCTTCAGCTTGGCTTTATTTGATACTTCACTCAGCTAAAAGGAGTTGGTTATTCAATTAATCCAAAAAACACTGAGGCCGGGCGTTGGTGGCGCACCCTTTAATCCCAGCACTTGGGAGGCAGAGGCAGGCGGATTTCTGAGTTCAAGGCCAGCCTGGTCTGCAGAGTGAGTTCCAAGACAGCCAGGGCTACACAGAGAAAGTTCAAATTTAAGATTTATAAGACTAATGGGACACTACAGCCTGACTTGCGTACTCCAGCTGCCATTCAAGTAAATGCATATAAAAAATTATTATAGATTTAAAAGATTGTTCTATACAGTTCCTTTACCTCCTGGTAAAGGTGAGAGGTTTACATTAAGTGAAATTGCTTGTGATTTTTGAGAGCCCATGAAGCCATTCATTAAAAAAGCTTGCCTCAAAGAATGATTAATGGCCTTTAAAAAATTTGTTGTTGCTTTAATACAAAAGGTTAAAGCGTTTAAATCTCTCAGTACATATTATTCGTTGTATATTTTATTGGCTGATCTCTCTAAAGGAGTTTTTCCACAAGCCCTTGCTCTAGTACAACGAGCTTTAAGATTTTAGAGTACTTGTTGCTCCAGAAAAGTGATTCTCAAAAGTTGCTAACAGATATTAATTGGCTAAAACCTCATTTTCAGCTTGATAGGCCAAAAGAGATGGACAAATAAAAAGACATCTTGACCGGACAATGAAAAAGTCCAGATTCTATTTTAATAAAAGCCAGGGGAGCGGTCTGTGTGTTTCCACAGGAAGAAGACAATCCGTTTTGGCTACCAGAGCGGCTGACGAGGCGACTCGCGATACTGGAAGGTGACACCCAGACAGACCCTCCAGGCTCTGATGATAGCCCTTGTACTGATCCAAGGGATACAGGTTCCTAGTATTTTTGTTTATTTTATCAAATTCCACCTTTAAGAATTGTACCAATAAAACCTGCTGGATGTCCCAGTGTTGGAATTCTAAAGATTCACTTGCACTATGGTTGCCAGAGTCACGCGATGGGTTCCCATCCCCGTGGAGACTCATTCCACTTTGTCATTATTTAGACAAAAAGGAGATTTGGTATAACTGCAGCCATAGTGACGACGATATTAATTAGTGCCGTTATCACCACTGCCACTGAGATTGCTATGTCAACTTCTGTTCAGGTGGGCACTACCCCCAATTGTCAGCCACGGTGGCAGAGACTGTTAACCTTCAAATCCTCCGCCAGTACCCAACAAAAAGGCGGACTAATGATCCTTAATCAACACCTTGATTTAGTGAGAGAGAGATTAGATATCCTCTTTCAACTAGCCCAATTGAGATGTGAGAAAAAAACTGGGTACACTTTACATCACCAGTGTACAGTATAAAAACTTTACTCGTGTAACTAATCTGTCCAGAAAATTATTTCAGTATCTTACAGGAAACTGCTCAGAAAACTTCAGTGAGACACT
>NW_021623663.1:0-1555 GCF_004785775.1 Grammomys surdaster | reverse complement strand
TTTTTTTTTTTTTTTTAAGTAAGTGGGAGTAAGCCTGTTTAGTTTACCCTAAGTTGTGGTTTGGTATTCATCCTTTGATTGGTTTGCGAACTCATAGCTCAATAGAATTTTGGCAAGGCTATTATTGGCCAGGCGTTTGTGACCAAAGTACTAGGGGCTTTCCCTGCAGTGTAGCTTTCACTGCTTCGAAAATGAGCAGTCCTCCCCCCACGAGTAGTGGTGCTAAATGTTAGGCCATCAGCGTTGCACCCCAGAGATTTGCCCAATACACTGGGTCAGTGAGGAGTCTCGGCCTGGCTGATTCTTGTCTGTATAGCTGTGGTACCTAAATTTTGAGACAAACAGCCCTTGCACCCCTAGGAGATGACTCCATTGCACAGGGATGGGTGTTTGCATCTCTTTCTGTTCCCCTTAGCCCTTGCACCCAGAGGATTTGTGTTTCCATTGCACCTGGTAGGGTAAGGGGGACGGTTTTAAACTGTTGGTTCTTTGATCGCTTATTCCCCCAAGATGGAATTTGCTTGATCAGGCCTTGGGTAACTGGTACCATACTAGACAGACTAAGGGCAGTCAGTTAGATAACTCCATCCTTTTGTCTCCAGGCCGGCTGTCAATTGATCCCAACGACGGGAATAAGCTGATCTCATATGCCAGAGGTATACCACGAATGGTGATATTACCCGGTGACAGGCATTACGAGTGGCCACAACCTGGAGTGCACATTCGAAGAATGCCAGGTGTGGGTGCGCGACCCTCGTAGCCTAGCCAGAGCGCTCACCATTCTTTGGTGCTGGCTGTGAAGAAATGTCAGTCAGCCTAGACACGGGACATTAGCCAGTGCCTGTTTGACAAATCTAAAAGGAAATAGCCAGTAGACAGATTCCTCAGCTGCTGCACCCTAGGGCTTCTGGTAAAGACACCCTGTAAAGCCTCAAACATTTCTGTACACAGTCCCTGCCCACTAAGGTGTTCGTTCCACGGATAGAAGGTCTGGTAAGTCAATAACGGAGTGGACGGATAAGGCTCGGCCACCTAAGACAGGGCAGCCTCGGGTGGGGAGGCTGACCCCGTGACGGGTAAGAGTTTGAGCACCGCCCTCTAAAGAGACTCAGACCCGCCGTGAGACCCCCCAAAATTGGGAGTTACGAAACCTCCCCAGGGACCTCTGCCACCCTCTATATTTAAACAAAAAGGGGCAGTTGTTGGGAGCCGCCACGAGAGCTGACAAAGTCCGCCATCGCTAGGTGGCGCTGTCGCCCGTAATTCTTCCTAGTACCAAGTAAACTGTGCATGTGCCATGGTAAGCCCGCCAAAGCTAAGCCCATCCCACGGCGTTTGGCGCGCTACGAGTAAGCAGCCAATCAGGGGGTGAATACCCCGCTCTGGGGTATATAGGCAGTGCTTTCCCACGCCTTCTCGTCTTCTTCCACCATCTTGGTTTTGGGGAAATAAACGTGTTCATACGGAAGGATTCTGGCGTGTGTGTGATGTGTGTGTGTGCGCGCGTGTGTGTATGTTTTTTGCCGGCGAGACCACTACACGCGCGCCCCGCACA
>NW_021623662.1:0-9081 GCF_004785775.1 Grammomys surdaster | reverse complement strand
AAATTTCAGAAATTGGTTCCTTTTTAGGGACAGTTATTTACCCTGAGAAAATAGTTCCTCAAAAATTAGAAATTCGCAGAGATCATTTACATACCTTAAATGACTTTCAAAAGTTATTAGGTGATATAAATTGGTTAAGACCATTTTTGAAAATTCCCTCTGCTGAATTAAAACCTTTGTTTGACATTCTGGAAGGAGATTCCCATATTTCCTCACCAAGAGCACTAACACCGGCTGCAAACCATGCCCTGCGATTGGTGGAGGATGCCTTGCAAAAAGCTCAGCTAAAACGCATTGATGAGACCAAAACTTTTAATTTGTGTGTCTTTAAAACCAGACATTTACCAACTGCCGTGTTATGGCAGGATGGGCCCTTATTATGGATTCATCCTAATGCATCTCCTGCAAAGATTATTGAATGGTATCCAGATGCGGTTGCTCAGCTTGCCTTACGGGGATTAAAAGCAGCTGTCACTCATTTTGGAAGGGAGCCTAAGGTTTTAATAGTGCCTTATACTGCACATCAAGTTCAAATATTAACTGCTACCTCTGATGTTTGGGCCGTGTTGGTTACCTCCTTTAATGGTCAAATAGATAATCACTACCCTAAACATCCCATTTTACAGTTTGCCTTAACTCAAGCTATTGTATTTCCACATGTCTTATCTCAAAAGCCGCTCCCGGATGGAGTGGTCGTTTACACAGATGGGTCAAAGACAGGTGTGGGTGCCTATGTAATTGATAATAAGGTCACTGCCAAACAATACCAGGAGACTTCACCTCAAGTTGTGGAATGCTTGGTAGTTTTGGAGGTTCTTGAAACCTTTCCAGGCCCCTTAAATATTGTTTCAGATTCCTTTTATGTAGTAAATGCAGTTAAAGCCTTAGAAGTGGCTGGGCTAATTAGACCATCTAGTAGACTTGTAAAAGTTTTTCAAAAGATTCAATTCGCCTTAGTTAATAGGAGATTTCCGTGTTTTATTACACACATCAGGGCTCACTCAGGTCTACCAGGTCCAATGTCTCATGGGAATGACCTAGCAGATCGAGCCACAAAATTGGTTGCTATCGCCCTATCTTCAAAATTAGATTTGGCCAAAGATTTTCATAAAAACTTTCATGTGACAGCAGAGACGTTACGTCGTCAGTTTGAGATAACTAGAAAGGAAGCTAGAGATATAGTTACTCAATGTCAGAATTGCTGTCAATTTTTACCAGTGCCTCATGTAGGAATTAATCCACGAGGAATTCGGCCACTACAGATTTGGCAAATGGATGTTACTCACATCCCAACCTTTGGCAAATTACAATATTTACATGTTTCCATTGACACTTATTCTGGAATTATATTTGCTTCTCTGTTGACCGGAGAAAAGGCAGCACATGTTATTCAACACTGCCTTGAGGCATGGAGTGCCTGGGGGAAGCCTAAAATTCTTAAAACGGACAATGGGCCAGCATACACTTCTCAAAAGTTTAGACAATTTTGTCGCCAAATGGAGGTAACCCATCTGACAGGCCTCCCTTATAACCCTCAGGGACAGGGCATCATAGAACGGGCTCATCGCACTCTTAAGTCTTATCTAATAAAACAAAAGGGAGGAGTCGAGGAGACTCTGCCCTTAGTGCCACGAGTCACCGTTTCTATAGCACTTTTTACTCTCAATATTTTAAACCTGGACAGTCAGGGCCATTCGGCTGCTGACCGTCACTGTTTAGAGCCTGACAGGCCGAAAGAGATGGTAAAATGGAAAGACATTTTGACCGGACAATGGAAGGGCCCAGATATTGTTTTATTAAGAGCCAGGGGAGCGGTTTGTGTGTTCCCACAGGAAGAAGACAACCCGTTTTGGCTACCAGAGCGGCTGACGTGGCGACTTGCGATATTGGAAGGTGACACCCAGGCGGACCCTCCAGGCTCTGATGACAGCCCTTGTGCTGATCCAAGGGATACAGGTTCCTAGTATATCGGGGAAACGATGATGGACCATATTATCTGCCTTTCCAAAACCCATACCAGTCAGACATAATGTAACTAATCTGTCCAGAAAATTGTTTTAATATCTTACAGGAAATTGGTTAGAAAACTTCAGTGAGACACTCAGAAAATTGAGAACAGCTGTGGTGAACATCAACTTGACGCGTGTGGATCTGTCCCTGACTGAGGGACTGTCCTCCTGGAATTCTTCAGCTTTCTTCTTTTCTTTTATTTTAAGTGGGTGGGAGTAGGCCTGTTTGGTAAGCCCTATGTTGCGGATCAGTATTCATCCTTTGGTTGGATTGCAAACTCAGAGCTCAACAAAATTTTGACAAGGCTATTATTGGCCAGGCGCTTGTGACCAAAGAACTAGGGGCTTCCCCTGCAGTGTGGCTATCACTGCTTCAAAAATAAGTAGTCTCCCCCTCATGAGTGGTGGTGCTAAATGTTAGGCCATCAGCATTACACCTCAAAGGATTTGCCCATTGTACTGGGTCAGTGAGGAGTCTTGGCCTGGCTGATCCTTGTCTGTGTAGCTGTGGTACCTGAATTTTGAGACAAACAGCCCTTGCACCCCTAGGAGATGACTCCATTGCACAGGGATGGGTGTTTGCATCTCTTTCTGTTTCCCTTAGCCCTTGCACTCAGAGGACTCGCTTCCATTGCACCTGATAGGGTAAGGGAGACTGTCTTAAACTATTAGTCCTTGATCGCTTATTCCCCCAAGATGGAATTTGCTTGATCGGCCTTGAGTTTGAGTCATGACTGGTACCACCCTAGATAGGCCAAGGACAGCCAGATAGACAACTCCATCTTTTTGTCTCCAGGCCAGTTGCCAATTGGTCCCAACGACGGGAATAAGTTGATCCCATATGCCAGAGATACACCACGAGTGGTGAGTCTATCCAGTGACAGGCATTACGAGTGGCCACAACCTGGGGCGCACATTCTGAGAATGCCAGGTGTGGGTGCGCGACCCTTGTAGCCTAGCCAGAGAGCTCACCATTCTTTGGTGCTGGCTGTGGAGAAATGTCAGCCAGCCTAAGACACGGGACATTGGCCAGTGCCTGTTTAACAAAACAAAAAAGAAATAGCCAGTAGACAGATTCCTCAGCCGCTGTACCCAAGGGCTTCTGGTAAAGACACCCTGTAAAGCCTCAAACATTTCTATACACAGTCCCTGCCCACTAAGGTGTTCGTTCCACGGATAGAAGGTCTGGTAAGTCAATAACGGAGTGGACGGATAAGTCTCGGCCACCTAAGACAGGACAGCCTCGGGTGGGGAGGCTGACCCCGTGACGGGTAAGAGTTTGAGCACCGCCCTCTAAAGAGACTCAGACCCGCCGTGAGACCCCCAAATATGGGAGTTACATAACCTTCCCAGGGACCTCTACCACCCTCTGTAATAAAACAAAAAAGGGGCAGATGTAGGGAGCCGCGGCGGGTGCTGGCAAAGTCCGCCATCGCTAGGTGGCGCTGTCAGCCATAATTCTTCCTAGTAAACAAGTAAATTGCGCATGTGCCATGGTAAAAGCCCGCCAAAGTTAAAGCCCATCCCACGGCGTTTGGCGCGCAATGAGTAAGCAGCCAATCAGAGGTGAATACACTGCTCAGGGATATATAGGAGTACTTTCCCAGGCCTGGGCGTCTTCTTCGTCTCTTCTTCCACCATTTTGGTTTTTGGGAATAAACGTGTTCATACGGAAGGATTCTGGTGTGTGTGTGTGTGTGTGTGCGTTCTTGCCGGCGAGACGACTACACGCGCGCCTCACAGTTGGTGCCGAAACCCGGGAGAATTTACCATCACCGGCGCTGTTTAAGAAGACCCTCCACTCGCCCTCCACGCGTGGAGTGAATCCAGAACCATAGAACAAGGTAATACTCTCTGAGAGATATGTTTGGACTTGAATTAATTCATCTCCCTCCCCAGTTGGCAGCAACTTTAGAAGCTCTCGCGATGGTGCTAGCAGCGTTAGCTCTCTCCCTTCTGGTTTTTTTAGTGGCCCAGGGAGTGATAGACAAATTACAGGCCCACATGTCAGAAACAGAGAAAAGGAAGCGCTTAGAAATTCAGAAAGGAAAAGGGAAAAAGGACATATTAAAGAAATTAAGCCTCCCCGAGGACCAATTCACGGGGATGAAAGATGAGAGGAAGAACACTCTTGGGAGAGACGGGAGAAAAGGAAGCCTCAGAAAGAGATCTCTTTATCCGGTAAAGGAAGTGCTGGGGCTTGATGCCTCTGAGTCGGAGGGGATAACTTCCTCAGAGGACTCAGATGAAGAGATAGATGAAGAGGAAAGATGCCAGCCAGATAAACAGTTGCCGCCGCGAAATCTAAAGCAGAGGAAAACGAGAGATAGAAGCCGGACGGCCTCTCGGCCTGTAGCGCCCTCCCAACCTAATGTTCCCGGCGCACTTCCGCCTCATGTGGACAGGCACTGCTCAGGCTCCTTCCTTTCAGAGGAAGACAAGAGAAAAATGTTACAAGCTTTTCCAGTGTTTGAGGACGCGGGAGGAGGCCGTGTCCACGCACCTGTAGAGTATGCTTCTATCAAAGAATTTGCTGAATCGGTTAACAAATATGGAGTTGATGCTAATTTTACAATTATGCAGCTTGAGAGATTTGCCACTATGGCAATGACTCCGAATGATTGGCAGAACACAGTAAAAGCTGCTCTCCCTAATATGGGACAGTATATGGAATGGAAGGCTTTGTGGCATGACGCTTCTCAAGCACAGGCAAAGGCCAACGCTAATTCGGAGGGCAACCAGAGACAGTGGACTTTCGAATTATTAACAGGGCAAGGACAGTATGTTGCCGACCAGACTAACTATGATTGGGGAGCATATGGCCAGATTTCCGCCGCCGCAATTAAGGCATGGAAGGCCCTCTCGAAAAAGGGCAAGGCTGGAGGAAATTTAACAAAAATATTACAAGCCCCCCAGGAGTCCTTCTCAGAATTTGTTGCTAGAATGACTGAAGCAGCAGGCAAAATTTTTGGAGACCCAGAGCAAGTCAAGCCATTGATTGAGCAATTAGTATATGAAAATGCCTCACCAGAATGTAAGGCAGCTATTACCCCTAGGAGAAACAAAGGGCTGACAGATTGGATAAAGGTCTGCCGAGGTCTTGGAGGCCCACTGACTAACGCTGGCCTGGCAGCAGCTATCCTGCAGGGCCAGAACCGCTCAAGTCCTGGCGGCCGTAAAGTATGTTATAATTGTGGTAAACCGGGTCATATGAAACGAGAATGTCGTACTCCTATACAAAAGAAAACCCCTGGGTTATGTACTAAATGCAGGAAGGGATATCATTGGGCCAATGAATGTCGCTCGGTTAAGGACATTCAGGGAAGGATTATTCAACATGATCCCTCCCCTACAGGAAGAGATGAAAATATTTCAAAAAACGAATATCCGGGCCCAATGTCTCAGGGCCCCAAAAAATATGGGACACAAGCCTACAACCGGGGGAGACCTCTAGGTGCAGAGCTACAAGAGGTTCCGCAGGGCTGGACCTCCGCTCTATCTCCCAATTCTTATTAATGCCACATGAGGGTGTGCAACCTATCCCGGTTGATTTTAAAGGTCCCCTGCCTGAGGGAAGCGTTGGCCTTATTCTAGGCCGCTCCTCTCTTACCTTGAAGGGGCTTGTGGTTCATCCTGGTGTGATAGACCAAGATTATACAGGAGAACTTCAAGTTCTCTGTTCTTGTCCACAAGGCATATTTTCCATCTCCCCTGGAGATAGGATTGCTCAGTTGGTTATTCTTCCAAGTTTACATAATTGTTTTCCATCCACCGGGGCGCCAAGAGGTGCCAATAGGTTCGGTTCTTCAGGAACTGACTTTGCTCATTTAGTAGTGGATCTCAAAACTAGACCCACTTTACAATTAACAATAGAAGGGAAGAGCTTTACAGGAATTTTAGACACAGGAGCTGATAAAAGTATTATTTCCTCCAACTGGTGGCCTAAGGTGTGGCCTGTTACACAGTCATCCCACTCCTTACAAGGGTTGGGATATGAGGCCAACCCTACAGTCAGTTCACGCTCCTTGACTTGGAAGACGCCAGAGGGTCAGACAGGAAGCTTTATACCTTATGTGCTTCCTCTCCCCGTTAACCTCTGGGGAAGAGACATTTTACAAGACCTGGGACTGACACTAACTAATGAGTACTCTCAACAAGCTATTAATATTATGAAAAGAATGGGATATAAGGAAGGAAAAGGCCTTGGCAGAAAAGAACATGGAAGGTTAAACCCAATTTCACAAGAAAGTAATACAGGAAGACAAGGTCTGGGTTTTCCCTAGTTGCCACTGAGGGCTCCTTGCCCATACCCTGGCTTACAGAGGAAGCCGTGTGGGTTCCTCAGTGGCCCCTATCCTCTGAGAAATTGGAAGCTGCTACAAGGCTGATTGAGGAACAGGCACAGCTTGGTCATTTAGAACCTTCTACTTCTCCTTGGAATACCCCTATCTTTGTTATAAGAAAGAAATCAGGAAAATGGAGACTTCTCCATGATCTAAGGGCCATTAATAAACAGATGCAGCTGTTTGGCTCAGTGCAACGAGGCCTGCCTCTGCTCTCTGCTTTACCTAAGCAGTGGAGGATAATAATTACAGACATTAGGGATTGCTTTTTCTCCATTCCCCTACACCCGCAAGATAGGCAAAGATTTGCATTCACCTTACCTGCTGTTAATCACCTTGAACCAGACAAAAGATATCAGTGGAAAGTTTTGCCTCAAGGCATGGCCAATAGTCCTACCATGTGTCAGCTGTATGTACAAATGGCCCTTGAACCTGTTAAGAAACAATTTCCTTCTCTATTCTTGATTCATTTTATGGATGATATTTTAATATGCCATAAAGAGTTGACCACTTTGCAGAACTCATATCCTTTATTAATTGCTACATTAAGACAGCGGGGTCTGCATATTGCCACAGAGAAGGTTCAAATTTCAGAAATTGGTTCCTTTTTAGGGACAGTTATTTACCCTGAGAAAATAGTTCCTCAAAAATTAGAAATTCGCAGAGATCATTTACATACCTTAAATGACTTTCAAAAGTTATTAGGTGATATAAATTGGTTAAGACCATTTTTGAAAATTCCCTCTGCTGAATTAAAACCTTTGTTTGACATTCTGGAAGGAGATTCCCATATTTCCTCACCAAGAGCACTAACACCGGCTGCAAACCATGCCCTGCGATTGGTGGAGGATGCCTTGCAAAAAGCTCAGCTAAAACGCATTGATGAGACCAAAACTTTTAATTTGTGTGTCTTTAAAACCAGACATTTACCAACTGCCGTGTTATGGCAGGATGGGCCCTTATTATGGATTCATCCTAATGCATCTCCTGCAAAGATTATTGAATGGTATCCAGATGCGGTTGCTCAGCTTGCCTTACGGGGATTAAAAGCAGCTGTCACTCATTTTGGAAGGGAGCCTAAGGTTTTAATAGTGCCTTATACTGCACATCAAGTTCAAATATTAACTGCTACCTCTGATGTTTGGGCCGTGTTGGTTACCTCCTTTAATGGTCAAATAGATAATCACTACCCTAAACATCCCATTTTACAGTTTGCCTTAACTCAAGCTATTGTATTTCCACATGTCTTATCTCAAAAGCCGCTCCCGGATGGAGTGGTCGTTTACACAGATGGGTCAAAGACAGGTGTGGGTGCCTATGTAATTGATAATAAGGTCACTGCCAAACAATACCAGGAGACTTCACCTCAAGTTGTGGAATGCTTGGTAGTTTTGGAGGTTCTTGAAACCTTTCCAGGCCCCTTAAATATTGTTTCAGATTCCTTTTATGTAGTAAATGCAGTTAAAGCCTTAGAAGTGGCTGGGCTAATTAGACCATCTAGTAGACTTGTAAAAGTTTTTCAAAAGATTCAATTCGCCTTAGTTAATAGGAGATTTCCGTGTTTTATTACACACATCAGGGCTCACTCAGGTCTACCAGGTCCAATGTCTCATGGGAATGACCTAGCAGATCGAGCCACAAAATTGGTTGCTATCGCCCTATCTTCAAAATTAGATTTGGCCAAAGATTTTCATAAAAACTTTCATGTGACAGCAGAGACGTTACGTCGTCAGTTTGAGATAACTAGAAAGGAAGCTAGAGATATAGTTACTCAATGTCAGAATTGCTGTCAATTTTTACCAGTGCCTCATGTAGGAATTAATCCACGAGGAATTCGGCCACTACAGATTTGGCAAATGGATGTTACTCACATCCCAACCTTTGGCAAATTACAATATTTACATGTTTCCATTGACACTTATTCTGGAATTATATTTGCTTCTCTGTTGACCGGAGAAAAGGCAGCACATGTTATTCAACACTGCCTTGAGGCATGGAGTGCCTGGGGGAAGCCTAAAATTCTTAAAACGGACAATGGGCCAGCATACACTTCTCAAAAGTTTAGACAATTTTGTCGCCAAATGGAGGTAACCCATCTGACAGGCCTCCCTTATAACCCTCAGGGACAGGGCATCATAGAACGGGCTCATCGCACTCTTAAGTCTTATCTAATAAAACAAAAGGGAGGAGTCGAGGAGACTCTGCCCTTAGTGCCACGAGTCACCGTTTCTATAGCACTTTTTACTCTCAATATTTTAAACCTGGACAGTCAGGGCCATTCGGCTGCTGACCGTCACTGTTTAGAGCCTGACAGGCCGAAAGAGATGGTAAAATGGAAAGACATTTTGACCGGACAATGGAAGGGCCCAGATATTGTTTTATTAAGAGCCAGGGGAGCGGTTTGTGTGTTCCCACAGGAAGAAGACAACCCGTTTTGGCTACCAGAGCGGCTGACGTGGCGACTTGCGATATTGGAAGGTGACACCCAGGCGGACCCTCCAGGCTCTGATGACAGCCCTTGTGCTGATCCAAGGGATACAGGTTCCTAGTATATCGGGGAAACGATGATGGACCATATTATCTGCCTTTCCAAAACCCATACCAGTCAGACATAATGTAACTAATCTGTCCAGAAAATTGTTTTAATATCTTACAGGAAATTGGTTAGAAAACTTCAGTGAGACACTCAGAAAATTGAGAACAGCTGTGGTGAACATCAACTTGACGCG
>NW_021623661.1:0-2949 GCF_004785775.1 Grammomys surdaster | reverse complement strand
TGTGGGACTGCATAAGGGTATCCTGGGTCATGGTTGAGCAGGTACTTAGAACCCCGAGATTCTCTGTGGAATTCCTCATGAGAACCGGCAGGAGTTCGGTCCCTCCCATCACCTAGGATCCTGAAAAACAGTCACAGATCTCCATAGAGTCACCCAGGCGATAGGCCTCAGGCCTTAGAGATTTACATATTAATGAAGGCCAGAGGGCAGAGCAAATTAAACATTCCTCCCCCCAGATCCTCCCCTAATCCTCCCCCTTTCTCCCTCCCTATATAACTCGGGACGGCCCTGAGTTTTTGGGGGGGGATATGCCTAGATCCATCTATTATCCGTCATGTCAATAAACCTTTTTGGAACCAAGGACTTCCTCGTGTTACTGGGGCCTGCCGCCGCCAAGGCCCTCAGGCCGCTGGAACCGTAGGATCTCCCTCCCTGATGTGGGGACCCGCCACGGCGGCGGGCTTGCGCCGCCGTGGCGGCCTTTTTTAAATTTTCCCCACATTTGGCGCATCCAACGTGGAGCACAGACACCCATGGACTTCAAGGACTGGGCCACCCCAGTCTGCTACAGAACGCAGCCGAGCTTCCCGCCGCCTTGTCCAGTGCTGTGAGAAATCGACTCAGTGAAGATTCTGTGCTTCTCCCATGCTGACTAAAGCTACAGCTGCTTAATCTCTCACTTAGAAGATCTCTGCGTTCCAGCCACAAGGACCCACATCTCCAAACAAGCTGGCCAGGCCGCCGAGTCTGCTAAGCAAGTACAGTCTCTCCCACGGGTGCTGCTAGGGCCTCTTTCTTCTTCCCCTATCCTTCTTCTCGGCTGTGGGCTATCCGACGTGAGCCCACATGCCCCCCGTCTCAGCCCTCCGAGCCAAGGGCTTGAGACCAATCGGTCCCTGGCTGCCCCAGAGCACAGGGATCCCCAACCCCTTTCATTTTCTCGGCAGTGGGTTGTCCGACGTGAGCCCACGTGCCCCAAGAGCTCTACATCCCCGTGGAACCTGAGTGAAAATTCCCCATGCTGGGCGGGGCCCCGCTGCGCTCGCCTGGTGTCGCAGGGAATAAACTCAGCCAAGATCCCGTGTACTCCTGCCCTGCTGGCCTACTGCGTCACGGCAGACACACGGACACACAACACAACAGAGATTCACGCCCGCGCGTGCCCACGCATGGGCCTACATCGTTCCCTACAGGTGGTAGAGGATCCGGACAAAGCCAGCTCCAAGAGTATCCCCCGCTGGCGTCCGCCAAGACCCTCTCCATGGAACCGTGAGTAACTCCAGCCTAGTCCCTAAGACTAGACGGCTCTCTATATCCTTTCTCCCTCTTTCTCTCTCCACGTGTTTCGGGCCAACATTTTCTCTAAATCTTAGCTACCACTAGCTCCTGCCTGACTCAAAAGACTAGATCTCTCTCCCTCTTCTCCACGTGTTCGCTACAAAATGGCGGAGACCCCTTAATCGCCATTCTTTACCCCTCCCCCCAAGAAATCTCCCGAGCTCTGCCTGCCAAGAGGTTTGCCCCTCCCCCAGGGGTTAACTTTTCGCGCTAAAATTCCTCCACTCCCCGCCATTTGCGGCCGGCTGGTTATACCCCAGCTGACTTGCCTGTAAAACAGAGCTGGCTCTCTGTTTGTCCCTTCCCCACTAGTCCCCTTCTAAGTCATTTGCGGCCAGCCATCACCCAGCTGGTTTGCCTGTTAGCAGAGAGAGTCTGAGACTCCATCTGCGCCCCTTCGCCTTTGTCTAACTTACAATTTCTTTCTCAACCTCTAGGTGTCACACAGCCTTTCACTCCTTCTGACTCTGCTACCAAACTTCTATGTTTTTCGCTTTAAACTTTTCTTCAAAGTTAGCCTTTCTTTTCTCTAAGAAAAACAACAGGGGGAATTCCTTGGCCTCTCTGCTAGAACATCCAGGTGGTAACCCAAACCACCACATGGCAAAACAGGCCTTTCCTCCACTACTTCTAAATCTACCGTTAATGCCTTTTCCCCTAACAGGAATGCCTAGAACAACAGTGTTTGTGCTTTTCAACCCAAAATTTTTTGCTTTTGTTTAAATGTCTCCTTTTCACTCATGATATATTCTCAACAATTTTTTTTCAACTTTTAAAATTTCTTCAAGATATGAAAGTCATCTAAATTTACTTCCACAGGTTAAATCAAGAAGCTGATCAACATCTTTCAGCTATTAATTAACAAATAGTTTCCTTTTACAGACAAACTGTTGCTGCCTACATAATTAATACGATTTTCTTCCACAGCCAGCTAAAACAGACTCAAAGGTGACTTCTAAAACTAAAATTTCTCCAAACACCTTTGCTTTCTAGGATCTCAACGACACACCATGACGTACCTGATCCCAAGTAGCCTAATGCTTGCTACCCCTTTACAGACATCCCTCTGCTGGGGTGCCGCTTCTCTGTTGTGATTTTTCTACAGGTGCTCCCACAAGTCCAACAGAGACTTATAGAGCCTCCTGAAACCTGCCTAGGATGCCATGCTGTCTTCTTACAGCCACACCGCCTGACTACAGATTCCAGAGACACGCTGAGATCCAGAGACACATGCCAAGATCCAGAGATGCTGAGTCCTGTGGACAGATTCAGACCTTCCAGCTACAAATGAACTCTTTTGCCAAAGTCAAATAACTAAAGTTACATGTTAGTGAGGAAAATGTAATGTCTATCTAGACTAGTCAGATATTACTACCCTCAAACTGTATCACATAAATTCAATCGATTCAATGATCCCTTACCTTCCCTACCCCCCAACCTGCTCCCCTTTACCCTGTGATATAATTATGCTAATACCTCTGGCCTACGTAGTGCTTTCTTTCGACTTCCTCATCCAAAATTTTCACAGTGACCCCCCTTTTTTAAAAAAAGTAAAGGGAGGAGATGTGGGACTGCATAAGGGTATCCTGGGTCATGGTTGAGCAGGTACTT
>NW_021623660.1:0-5202 GCF_004785775.1 Grammomys surdaster | reverse complement strand
CTGGCAGAGCCTCTCAGGGGACAGCTATATCAGGCTCCTGTCAGCAAACACTTCTTGGCATCAGCAATAGTGTCTAAGTTTGTTGGCTGCATATCAGATGAATCCCCAGTTAGAGAAGTCTCGGGATGGCCTTTCCTTCAGTCTCTGCTCAAGTCTTTGTTCCTGTACTTTCTTTAGACAGGAGAAATTCTGGGTTAAAATTTTTGAGATGGGTGAAAGGCCTTATTCCTCAATGTGTGTGTGTGTGGAGGGGGTGGGTGCTATGTCTAACCTCTGGATATGATCTCTGGAGGTTCTCTATCCTGTTTGTTGAGTCTTTCATCTAATGCCATCCCCAATAGGTCCTGGGAGGCATTTGCTCTCTCCTGGCATCTTGGACTTTCTGGTGGCTTCCCCATCCCCCATTGCACCACACCTCTGTTCAATTTTCTGATCCTCTGTACATCTCCCCGTCTTCTCCAATACCTGATCCTACCCCCCTTTTCCCCTTCCCCTCCTTTCTTCCTCTAAAATTCCTCCCACCCTCTACCTCCCATGATTTCTTTGTTTCACCATTCTAAGTAGGACTGAAACATCCACACTTTGGTCTTCCTGTTACTTGACCTTCATATAGTCTGTGAGTTTTATTATGGTTATTCTGAACTGTTGTTCCCTACTATCCACTTATCAGTGAGTACATATGATGTATGTTCTTTTTTGACTTGGTGTTGGTGACCCTGGACCACCATCCCAGCTAACAAAAGTTGCTTAATGAGAAACTGTCTCTTTTGGGAGAATCTGATTTTCAGCTAAGAAAGAATTTCCTGTTCTTAGAGAACTGTTGCCCCGGACATCCCAGGTAAAACCTCAGAATGCTCCACTGGATGACTGACCTTATCTAACAATAGTTGATAGACTCTGCATCCTGTTCTTTGTCCCCCTTCCTCCTTTGCCTAGAGTATATCTTATAAGCCACTTCTGCATTAAAGTAGACCTTGACAAGTCGCCATTTGCTTGGTCTCGTTCTCTCTCACCCATGTTCCTTTTCAGGTGAGGTCCCCCTTGACCCCCACGAATAACTGGGCCCGTGGGTCGGATCAACTTGGTTACCTCATTCAGGATATTTTCTATTTCCATCCATTTGCCTGTGAATTTCATGAAGTCATTACTTTAATAGCTGAGAGGTACTCCTCCATGTGGATGAACCATATTTTATGTACCCATTCCTCATTTGTCTTCCTGACTACCTCTTATTCTGATTTGGTTTTCTATGTTCAATTCCTGCCAATTAGTTGGTTGCTCTACCTCTTGACCTATTACTGACTTTTTTAAATCTTGTTTAAAATAAGCAGAAAGCTCTTGATTTAAAGGTGTTTTCTAGGGTTGGGCCACATAATTAGAAATAAGTTTTCTCCAGTAAGGAACACAATCTGGGGGTTCACAATGTGATCGAATATCCTGCAACATTTCCCTCTTTTTGTCTAAATAAAAAGGAAAGATTTTAACTCAAATAAAATAAAACTGTCCACAATAATGAAGCTATTTCTGCCAAGCTTTCCACAGTGTCCATCATGGCTATATGAGGGACTATGAAAGGCAGCCTGATTTCTGGTTGAGCCAGGTTTGAAACCCTGGTGACCCCATGGATGACTCTATAGGGTCCCCTGCAAGGGGAGGTAGGTGGTTTGCCATGCTCCCATGCTCCAGGCTCCTGACATGCAGCCTCCATAGATTTGTGTCTTTCAGTCACATAAGGGTATCTGTTGCAGTAATTATTTAAAATCCATGTCTGGTCTGCCTACTATCTAAGCTGCAGCAGCTCTGTCCAGCTCAGCGGCCATGTTTCTCGGCTGGAGGCCTTGTGAGTGAAGCACCTACAACTGGCCAGCCAGAAACACCAGCCCTGCTACCCACAAGACACCAGCATGGGAGATGGTTCTGCCCATCTTCCATGCTGTCTCTGCAAGGCTGGGCATTGCCTAGAGCATCCCACCCTCCACACAGGCCGAGTAATAAAATGAGACTCTAATGCTTAAAGATTAATCAAAGGCTTTATATGTTTGGTAATGCTCAATAACAATATGCCCATATGAAGAGAGTTGTTTCCTAATTAGCTAACCTAAATAAAATTTGTTACCTATGACTGCTCTCCATACCTGCGTGGCTCTCCATCTCTCCTACATCTCTGCTCTCCCTAGCTCCTCCTCTTCCTTTATCCTTTTCCTCTCCTAACTCTTCCCACCTTAGCTTCTCCTACAGGTAATGCCCCTAGTAGCCCCTCCACAAGTCATGTAGCCTCAAGATTGATCTCCAGATTAATGAATTACCTAAAGGTGTGAATGCCTTAGCCAATTAAACTTACCATCCCAGACACTCCTCCTCCAAAAGGAATTTAACCTCATGCCTGACCTGAGAAACTGGAGTACAATTTCTCATCTTCTTTCCGCCATGACAATAAACAACGACTCTAAACCATGGACTATCTCTATCCTTCGAGATGTGCCTCCATGGGAAGCCATAGGGAAGGCCTTTGCCTAGAGATTTGTTGACTAATCTCCCGCAGAAGGCTTCTCTGTGTTCCCAGCCACAGCACCCACCAACCCAAGCCATTTACCCACAGCCAAGCCAAACTGTCAGGACAAGCTAAGAACTCTCACCCCCGTGGGGCACAGCCAGACCTTCTCTCCCCCCTCCCCTTTGGTCATGGGCCAGTCCAGCCCTTGGGCTCCTACTTTGTTCTCAACTCTTCTGAGGCTTCTATCAGTCCCTGGGTGATCCAGAGATTGAGAACCAGATGGTCCCAGCCAACCTATAGGCCTGAGGTCCCCCCACACCAGCTAGGTCTGGCTTTCCCAGGACATCAGGGTGCGCTTCTCCACCCCCAGAAGTGTTGTCCCAGCAGCAACTTCTCACAACCTGAAAGCCACCCAGAGCCAGAGTGAGGTAAGAGCACAGTCAAGCTTCCCACATGTCCTGCCTCCCCAAGTGGCCCTAGCCCCATGGCAGGGCAGATGTGGGACCCCCACTATATCCCACAGTTATATTTGAATCTCTTTAGCTTAAATACTTTTGAGTACAAAGTGCTATAAAATGTTCAAGTCAGTCTTCTGTCAAATCAGTAATAAGAATGTCTGGAGCACTTTGTAGTCCAAGGTGACCTTTGGGAGGTGTCTGTCAGCATAGTGACAGACTGGGCTATGTGGAACACAGTAGTCACCCCACAATCCACTCTTTGTTCAGAACCTGGTGGCAGAAGAGACATGGGGAAGTTTTAGCCAATGGGTATCATTACAATAATCCAGGTGGAATCATCTTTGCAGAGCCCCCATCATCTTCATGAAGACCTCAAAGGTTACTATTAAGAATGGTAGAAAACTTTCCATTTTAAACTCCATATTCAGCAGATCTCAGAAAATTTGAGAATCAAAATGTGTTAAGTATATCCAAGACACATAAATTTTATTTCTAATTACCTGCTTTAGATTCGAATCTGAAAACATGTACAGGAAGTAGATGAAGCTTATTTGTAGAATTACTTAGCACTCTGTATGACTACTAGAATCATGAAAGACAGTTCGCATATATGTAGTAATCTTACAAATTTTGAGAAAATATTTATTCCTTAAGAAATGTTTAAAGTGGAACATGTGCCCCTGTGGCATGACGAGACATCTTTTGGGTATATTCCTAAAAGTGGTATTGATGGGTCTTCAGGTAGATCTATTTCTAATTTTCTGAGGAACCTCCAGATTGATTTGCAGAGTGGTTGTACCAGTTTGCAATCCCACCAGCAATGGAGGAGTGTTTGTCTTTCTCCCCTTCCTCACCAACTTGTGTTGTCAGCACCTGAGGTTTTGATCTTAGCCATTCTGGTTCGTGTAACGTGGAATCTCTCTCTGATCCATAATTGTTCCTGTTTGAAAAAATTGCAGAGATGGAAATGGAGAGGAGCCTAAGGAAAAGAAGGTCCAGCAACATGCCCAAAGTGGGATCCAGCTAAACTGGAGGTCCAAAGGCAAGACAGTATTTCTGAGGCTGTGGAGTGCTCTCAAAAAGGGACCTATCATGACTGCCCTCCTGAAGACTCAACAAGCAAGCAGAAATAGTCAGAAGCAGATATCTGCACCCAACCAATGGACAGAAGCTGCTATCCCCTGTGCTTGAATAAGGGAAGGCTGAAAGCTGAGGAGAAGGGCGACCCTATAGGAGGACCAGCAGTCTCAATTAATCTTGACCCCTGAGATCTCTCAAACACTGCACTACTAACCAGGCAGCATACACCAGCTGATATGAGGCCCACAACACATATATAGCAGAGAACTACCGACTGCCAGGTCTGTATTCAATCAGAAATCATGAACCTAACCCTCAAGAGAATGGAGGTCCCAGGATGTTTAGAGGTAAGGTGGGGTAGGGGATGGGGGGTAGGTACAACCTTGTGGAGACAAGAGCCTGGGTTGGAGGTATGGGATGTGGAACAATCAGAGGGTGGATGGGGGTGAGGAATAAAATCTGGAGTTTAAAAAAAATTAATAATAAAGTAAAATAAAAAAAGAAAAATTTAAAGAGTCAAATGAAAACCAAAAGGTTTTGAGATTATTGGCAATATAATATTCTGTTACTTTTTGTTTTCCTCTGTTCCATACCAGGTGGCTTTTCTGAAATGAGACAGAGATTTTTGGGTTTTCATTTAACAAGCATATGTGGAGTTTAGGGAAGGAAAGAGCCACATTCCAAACTCAAACCAGCTTTAATTTTTAATTGAATTGAGACCACATAAATTCCATTAGCTTCTTATGTCTGTAGAGGGCAGCAGAGGCAAGATGGAGGTAAGGGACACCATTTGGCCAATTTACTTTTTTTCTTTAGGCATTTTCTCTTGATGATCCTTCCATTTTTTTCAGATGATTCACTCATCCAGTGGTCTCCAGATTCCTTAATTGTATGCTTGTTCCCCCCTGAAAAGAACAGAAACAACAGCAGTAGCGGCGGCGGCGGCGGTGGAGGCAGAGGCAGCAGCTGCAGCAGCAACAACAACATCCTGCAGGAAAATCCCTACCTCTGGGTGAAGGGAGGGTTTCTTTTCCTTTTTCTTTTCTTTCCTTTCTATTTCTTTTCTTTCCTTTCTATTTCTTTCCTATCCTTTCCTTTCCTTTCCTTTCGTTTCCTTTCCTTCCCTTCCCTTCCCTTCCCTTCCCTTCCCTTCCCTTCCCTTCCCTTCCC
>NW_021623659.1:0-5203 GCF_004785775.1 Grammomys surdaster | reverse complement strand
CTGGCAGAGCCTCTCAGGGGACAGCTATATCAGGCTCCTGTCAGCAAGCACTTCTTGGCATCAGCAATAGGTCTAGGTTTGTTGGCTGCATATCAGATAAATCCCCAGTTAGAGAAGTCTCTGGCTGGCCTTTCCTTTGGTCTCTGCTCCAGTCTTTGTTCCTGTACTTTCTTTAGACAGGAGAAATTCTGGGTTAAAATTTTGAGATGGGTGAAAGGCCTTATTCCTCAATGTATGTGTGTGTGTGGGGGGGTGCTATGTCTAACCTCTGGATATGATCTCTGGAGGTTCTCTCTCCCCTTTGTTGAGTCTTTCATCTAATGTCATCCCCAATGGGTCCTGAGAGGCATTTGCTCTCTCCTGGCATCTTGGACTTTCTGGTGGCTTCCCCATCCCCCATTGAACCACACCTCTGTTCGATTTTCTGACCCTCTGTACATCTCCCTGTCTTGTCCAATACCTGATCCTACCCCCCTTTTCCCCTTTCCCTCCTTTCTTCCTCTAAAATTCCTCCCACCTTCTACCTCCCATGATTTCTTTGTTTCCCCATTCTAAGTAGGACTGAAACATCCACACATTGGTCTTCCTGTTACTTGAGCTTCATATGGTCTGTGAGTTTTATTATGGTTACTCTGAACTGTTGTTCCCTACTATCCACTTATCAGTGAGTACATATGATGTATGTTCTTTTTTGACTTGGTGTTGGTGACCCTGGACCACCATCCCAGCTAACAAAAGTTGCTTAATGAGAAACTGTCTCTTTTCGGAGAATCTGACTTCCAGCTAAAAAAAAAAATTTCCTGTTCTTAGAGAACTGTTGCCCCGGACATCCCAGAAAAAACCTCAGAATGCTCCACTGGATTACTGAACTTATCTATTGATAGTTGATAGAGTCCGAATCCTGTTCTTTGTCCCCCTTCCTCCTTTGCCTAGAGTATATCTTATAAGCCACTTCTGCATTAAAGTAGACCTTGACAAGTCGCCATTTGCTTGGTCTCGTTCTCTCTCACCAATGTTTCTTTTCAGGTGAGGTCCCACTTGACCCCCACAAACAACTGGACCTGTGGGTCGGGTCAACTTGGTTACCTCATTCAGGATATTTTCTATTTCCATCCATTTGCCTGTGAATTTCATGAAGTCATTACTTTAATAGCTGAGTAGTACTCCTCCGTGTGGATGAACCATATTTTTTGTACCCATTCCTCATTTGTCTTCCTGACTACCTCTTATTCTGATTTGGTTTTCTATGTTCAATTCCTGCCAATTAGTTGGTTGCTCTACCTGTTGAACTATTACTGACTTTTTAAAATCTTGTTTAAAATAAGCAGAAAGCTCTTGATTTAAAGGTGTTTTCTAGGGTTGGGCCACATAATTAGAAATAAGTTTTCTCCAGTAAGGAACACAATCTAGGGGTTCACAGTGAGATCGAATATCCTGCAACATTTCCCCCTTTTTTGTCTAAATAAAAAGGAAAGATTTTAACTCAAATACAATAAAACTGTCTACAATAATGAAGCTATTTCTGCCAAGATTTCCACAGTGTCCATCTTGGTTATATGTGGGACTGTGAAAGGCAGCCTGATTTCTGGTTGAGCTAGGTTTGAAACCCTGGTGACCCCACGGGTGACTCTGCAGGGTCCCCTGCAAGGGGAGGTAGGTGGATTGCCATGCTCCTATACTCCAGGCTCCTGACATGCAGCCTCCATAGATTTGTGTCTTTCAGTTACATAAAGGTAACTGTTGTAGTAATTATTTAAAATCAATCTCTGGTCTGCCTACTATCTAAGCTGCAGCAGCTCAATATAGCTCAGCGGCCATGTTTCTCGGCCAGAGGCCATGTGAGCAAACCAGCTACAACTAGCCAGCCAGAAACACCAGCCCTGCCATTCACAAGACACCAGCATGGGAGATGGTTCTCTCAATCTTCCATCCTGTCTCTGCAAGGCTGGGCATTGCCTAGACCATCGTGCCCTCCACACAAGCCCAGTAATAAAATGAGACTCTAATGCTTAAAGATTAATCAAAGGCTTTATATGTTTGGTAATGCTCAATAAAAATATGCCCATATGAAGAGAGTTGTTTCCAAATTAGCTAACCTAAATAAAAGCTATTACCTATGACTGCTCTCCATACCTGCATGGCTCTCCATTGCTCCTACATCTCTGCTCTCCCTAGCTCCTCCTCTTCCTTTATCCTTTTCCTCTCCTAACTCTTCCCACCTTAGCTTCTCCTACAGGTAATGCCCCTACTAGCCCCTCCACACATCATGTAGCCTCAAGATTGATCTCCAGATTAATGAATTACCTAAAGGTGTGAATGCCTTAGCCAATTAAACTTTCCATCCCAGACACTCCTCCTGCAAAAGGAATTTAACCTCATGCCCAACCTGAGAAACTGGAGTACAATTTCTCATCTTCTTTCCACCATGACAATAAACATCTTAAAACCATGGACTATCTCTATTCTTCGAGATGTGCCTCCATGGGGAGTCATAGGGAAGGCTTTCGCCTAGAGATTCGCTGACTAATCTCCCGCAGAAGGCTTCTCTGTATTCCCAGCCATAGCACCCACCAACACAAGACAGTTGCCCACAGCCAAGCCAAACTGTCAGGACAAGCTAAGAACTCTCACCCCCGTGGGTCACAGTCAGAGCTTCTCTCACCCCTCCCCTTTGGTCACGGGCAGTCCAGCCCTTGCCCCCACTTTGTTCTCAATTCTTCTGAGGCTTCTATCAGTGCCTGGGTGATCCAGAGATTGAGAACCAGATGGTCCCCACCCAACCTATAGGCCTGAGGTCCCCCCACACCAGCTAGGTCTGGCTTTCCCAGGACATCAAGCTGAGCTTCTCCACCTCCAGAAGCAGTGTCCCAGCAGCAACTTCTCCCAACCTGAATGCCACCCAGAGCCAGAGTGAGGTGAGAGTACAGTCACAGTTAAGCTTCCCACATGTCCTGCCTCCCCAAGTGGCCCTAGCCCCATGGCAGGGCAGATGTTGGACCCCCACTATATCCCACAGTTATATTTGAATCTCTTTAGCTTAAATACTTTTGAGTACAAAGTGCTATAAAATGTTCAAGTCAGTCTTCTGTCAAATCAGTAATAAGAATGTCTGGAGCACTTTGTAGTCCAAGGTGATCTTTGGGAGGTGTTTGTCAGCATAGTGACAGACTGGGCTATGTGGAACACAGTAATCACCCCACAATCCACTCTTTGTTCAGAACCTGGTGGCAGAAGAGACATGGAGAAGTTTTAGCCAATGGGTATCATTACAATAATCCAGGTGGATTCATCTTTGCAGAGTCCCCATCATCTTCATGAAGACCTCAAAGGTTACTATTAAGAATGGTAGAAAACTTTCCATTTTAAACTCCATATTCAGCAGATCTCAGAAAATTTGAGAATCAAAATGTGTTAAGTATATCCAAGACACATAAATTTTATTTCTAATTACCTGCTTTAGATTCGAATCTGAAAACATGTACAGGAAGTAGATGAATCTTATTTGTAGAATTACTTAGCACTCTGTATGACTACTAGAATCATGAAAGACAGTTCATATATACATAGTAATCTTACAGATTTTGAGAAAATATTTATACCTTAAGAAAAGTTAAAAGTAGAACATGTACCCCTGTGGCATGATGGGACATCTTTTGGGTATATTCCAAAAAGTGGTATTGATGGGTCTTCAGGTAGATCTATTTCTAATTTTCTGAGGAACCTCCAGATTGATTTGCAGAGTGGTTGTACCAGTTTGCAATCCCACCAGCAATGGAGGAGTGTTTGTCTTTCTCCACTTCCTCACCAACATGTGTTGTCAACACCTGAGGTTTTGATCTTAGCCATTCTGATTGGTGTAAGGTGGAATCTCTCTCTGATCCATAATTGTTCCTGTTTGAAAAAATTGCAGAGATGGAAATGGAGAGGAGCCTAAGGAAAAGAAGATCCAGCAACAGGCCCAAAGTGGGATCCAGCTAAACTGGAGGTCCCAAGGCAAGACAGTATTTCTGAGGCTGTGGAGTGCTCTCAAAAAGGGACCTATCATGACTGCCCTCCTGAAGACTCAACAAGCAAGCAGAAATAGTCAGAAGCAGATATTTGCACCCAACCAATGGACAGAAGCTGCTATCCCCTGTGCTTGAATTAGGGAAAGGCTGAAAGCTGAGGAGGAGGACAACCCTATAGGAGGACCAGCAGTCTCAGTTAATCTGGACTCCTGAGATCTCTCAAACACTGCACTACTAACCAGGCAGCATACACCAGCTGATATGAGGCCCACAACACATATATAGCAGAGAACTACCGACTGCCAGGTCTGTATTCAATCAGAAATCATGAACCTCACCCTCAAGAGACTGGAGGTCCCAGGATGTTTAGAGGTAAGGTGGGGTAGGGGATTGGGGGTAGGTACAACCTTGTGGAGACAAAAGCCTGGGTTGGAGGTATGGGATGTGGAACAGTCAGAGAGTGGATGGGGGTGAGGAATAAAATCTGGAGTGTAAAATAAAAATTAATAATAAAGAAAAAGAAAAAAAAAGAAAAAATTAAAGGGTCAAATGAAAACCAAAAGGTTTTGAGATTAGTGGCAATATAATATTCTGTTACTTTTTGTTTTCCTCTGTTCCATACCAGGTGGCTTTTCTGAAATGAGATAGAGATTTTGAGTTTTCATTTAACAAGCATATGTGGAGTTTAGGGAAGGAAAGAGCCACATTCAAAACTCAAAGCCAGCTTTAATTTTTAATTGAATTGAGACCACATAAATTCCATTAGCTTCTTATGTCTGTAGAGGGCAGCAGAGGCAAGATGGCGGTAAGGGACACCGTTTGCCATTTGGCCAGTTTACTTTTTTCTTTAGGCATTTTCTCTTGATGATCCTTCCATTTTTCTCTGATGATTCACTCATCAGTGGTCTCCAGATTCCTTAGTTGGATGCTTTTTTCCCCTGAAAAGAACAGAAACAACAGCAGTAGCAGCGGCGGCTGCGGCGGCGGCGGCTGCGGCGGCGGCGGCTGTAGAGGCAGCCGCAGCTGCAGCAGCAACACCAACAACAACACCCTGCCCGAAAATCCCTACCTCTGGGTGAAGGGAGGGTTTCTTTTTCTTTTCCTTTCCTTTCTATTTCTTTCCTTTCTATTTCTTTCCTTTCCTTTTTATTCCTTTCCTTTCCTTTCCTTTCCTTTCCTTTCCTTTCCTTTCCTTT
>NW_021623658.1:0-5619 GCF_004785775.1 Grammomys surdaster | reverse complement strand
CACCTAGCGATGGCGGACTTTGTCAGCTCTCGTGGCGGCTCCCAACATCTGCCCCTTTTTGTTTAAATATAGAGGGTGGCAGAGGTCCCTGGGAAGGTTTCGTAACTCCCAATTTTGGGGGGTCTCACGGCGGGTCTGAGTCTCTTTAGAGGGCGGTGCTCAAACTCTTACCCGTCACGGGGTCAGCCTCCCCACCCGAGGCTGCCCTGTCTTAGGTGGCCGAGACTTATCCGTCCACTCCGTTATTGACTTACCAGACCTTCTATCCGTGGAACGAACACCTTAGTGGGCAGGGACTGTGTACAGAAATGTTTGAGGCTTTACAGGGTGTCTTTACCAGAAGCCCTTGGGTACAGCGGCTGAGGAATCTGTCTACTGGCTATTTCTTTTTTGTTTTGTTAACCAGGCACTGGTCAATGTCCCGTGTCTAGGCTGACTGACATTTCTCCACAGCCAGCATCAATAGGGCTAACACCAAGGAAAAGCAAGCCACCCTGTCTTAGGCTGCAAGGGATATACCCGCGCCCGGGTCATTGCCACTCGCTAATCCCGTCATGGGGTTGGCTTGTCATCAATTCCTAAGTTGTCTTCATGGTGTAAATCTGGCATGTGGCATCAGCCTAATTCCCGTCATTGGGACCAATGGCAGCTGTCCTGGAGAAAAAAGGATGGAGTTATCTAACTGGCTGTTCTTGGCCTGTTCTAGTATGGTACCGGTTATGACTCAAACCCATGGTCGATCGAGCGAATTCCATCTTGGGGGAATAAGCGTTCAAGAACCAACAGTTCAAGACCGTCTCCCTTACCCTACCAGGTGCAATGGAAACACAAGTCCTCTGGGTGCAAGGGCTAAGGGGAACAGAAAGAGATGTAAACACCCATCCTTGTGCAATGGAGTCATCTCCTAGGGGTGCAAGGGCTGTTTGTCTCAAAATTTAGGTACCACAGCTATACAGACAAGAATCAGCCAGGCCAAGACTCCTCACTGACCCAGTGTAAAGGGCAAATCTCTGGGGTGCAACGCTGATGGCCTAACATTTAGCACCACTACTCGTGGGGAGGACTGCTCATTTTCGAAGCAGTGAAAGCTACACTGCAGGGAAAGCCCCTAGTACTTTGGTCACAAACGCCTGGCCAATAATAGCCTTGCCAAGATTCTGTTGAGCTATGAGTTCGCAAACCAATCAAAGGATGAATACTAAACCACAACTTAGGATATACCACACAGGCCTACTCCCACTTACTTAAAAAAAAAAAAAGGGGGGGGAAAAGGAAAAGAAAGGAAGAAAGCTGAAGAATTCTGGGAGGACAGTCCCTCAGTCAGGGACAGATCCACGTGCGTCGAGTTGATGTTCACCACAGCTGCTCTCAATTTTCTGAGTGTCTCACTGAAGTTTTCTGAGCAGTTTCCTGTAAGATACTGAAACAATTTTCTGGACAGATTAGTTACACAAGTTTTTATACTGTACACTGGTGATGTAAAGTGTACCCAGTTTTCTCTCACATCTCAATTGGGCTAGTTGAAAGAGGATATCTAATCTCTCTCTCATTAAATCAAGGCGTTGATTAAGGATGATTAGCCCGCCTTTTAGTAGGGTACTGGCGGAGGTTTGAAGGTTAACAGTCTCTGCCACCGTGGCTGACAATTGGGGGTAGTGCCCACCTGAACAGAAGCTGACATAGCAATCTCAGTGGCAGTGGCGGTAACGACACTAATTAATATCGTCGTCACTATGGCTGTAGTTATCCCAAAATCTCTTTTTTGTCTAAATAATGACAAAGTGGAAGGAGTCTCCACGGGGATGGGAACCCATCGCGTGACTCTGGCAACCATAGTGCGAGTGAATCTTTAGAATTCCAACACTGGGACATCCAGCAGGTTTTATTGGTACAATTCTTAAAGGTGGAATTTGATAAAATAAACAAAAATACTAGGAACCTGTATCCCTTGGATCAGCACAAGGGCTATCATCAAAGCCTGGAGGGTCTGCCTGGATGTCACCTTCCAGTATCGCGAGTTGCCTCTCTGGTAGCCAAAACGGATTGTCTTCTTCCTGTGGAAACACACAGACCGCTCCCCTGGCTTTTAATAAAATAGAATCTGGACCTTTTCATTGTCTGGTCAAGATGTCCTTTTATTTGACCATTTCTTTTGGCCTGTCAAGCTGAAAGTGAGGTTTTAGCCAATTAATCTCTGTTAACAACTTTTGAGAATCACTTTTCTGGAGCAACAAGTACTCTAAAATCTTAAAGCTCGTTGTACTAGAGCAAGGGCTTGTGGAAAAACTCCTTTAGAGAGATCAGCCAATAAAATATACAACGAATAATATATACTGAGAGATTTAAACGCTTTAACCTTTTGTATTAAAGCAACAACAAATTTTTTAAGGCCATTAATTATTCTTTGAGGCAAGCTTTTTTAATGAATGGCTTCATGGGCTCTCAAAACTCACAAGCAATTTTACTTAATGTAAACCTCTCACCTTTACCAGGAGGTAAAGGAACTGTATAGAACACTCTTTTAAATGTATAATAATTTTTTATATGCATTTACTTGAATGGCAGCTGGAGTAGGCAAGTCAGGCTGTAGTGTCCCATTTGTCTTATAAATCTTAAATTTGAACTTTCTCTGTGTAGCCCTGGCTGTCCTGGAACTCACTCTGTAGACCAGGCTGGCCTTGAACTCAGAAATCCGCCTGCCTCTGCCTCCCAAGTGCTGGGATTAAAGGCGTGCGCCACCACTGCCTGGCTCTAGTGTTTTTTGGATTAATTGAATAACCAACTCTTTTTAGCTGAGTGAAGTATCAAATAAAGCCAAGCTGAAGGCAATCTTGTCTTCTAATAATTGTTAATTAGCCCCAGTATCTATCAATCTTTTAAAACCCTTTTTCTTTTAATTATTAATTTAAGATTAGGTTTTTTAGTTACTGATAAGACCTAATATACATCAGAGGAACCAAGGCCATTTTGTCTCTATCACACCCAACAATTTTGGCCTGGCCCAAAAGCTGTTTTGAATTTTCTTTGAGTCTGAGGCTGACACCTCCCTAAGGAACAAGCAAGGCAATAAACAAATTCTAGAGAACACCCTTTTTG
The DNA here is from genome assembly GCF_004785775.1 of Grammomys surdaster. Classification (NCBI taxonomy): domain Eukaryota; kingdom Metazoa; phylum Chordata; class Mammalia; order Rodentia; family Muridae; genus Grammomys; species Grammomys surdaster. The sequence goes on along the minus strand of NW_021623658.1, from coordinate 2,523 downwards.
AGGCGGGACAGGACAAGAGGAATGTCTGAAATCCAAGCTCTTGTCTCAACTACTCTGTTATAGTCTAAATTTAAATGTAAATGTTTTAATCTTGGCCTATATCCTGAGGCCTGGCCCAAGGATTATCCTTCTTGCACCAAGGACAGGTGTGTCAGGTAACCTTGGTCACCTGGCTGTTGTTTAAGTCTCTGTTCCTGGGACAGTCACTTTAAAAACTATCTAAATTTCTACATTTAAAACATTCCCCATCTCTATGGCTCTGTGCAGTTATGGCCAGAACCTGATTGTTTGAGGGTGCAATTTCATTGCAAAGACAAGTATCTAAGTCTGTCTTTGCTTGTATGATTTGAGGGCCGGGTAGGCAGTTTAACCTGATTAACATCACACTGACCTTGTCTTACAAGCACGTTAAGATCTCAGCCTGTATGTCTTAATTTAAATGTAAACGTTCTTAATCTCTAGCAGGCCAGCATTGTATCACAACTTGTTATAAATATTTTTATTTAACTCTACCTGCTGCCCCCCTTTCCATAACATGGGCGAATCAAAAAATTTTTAAACTCAAGATTACAACTGCCAACTGTAGCCAATGGAATACTGGCAGTTTAACTAAGTTTTTAAATATCTTTTGTAACATTAGCGTGTAACCATTAATTTTGAGAAGCAAAAGCAAAACCAATTTAAACAATCTATCTTCTCTAAAATCAACACCAAGTAGACCACCCCTATGCTACAAAGTTTTGCTGCTAATTCTCTACACATGAATGCATGAAGCAGCTTTTAATCTCATTGAAGAGACATTGGTCTAAAATCTTACTTTCTATATACCTGGTTTCTGAACGACTCCAACACTGAGCTAGTTTTACGCCACCTTTCGTTATCAAAGTTGTAAATTTTTAATTACACTCAATAATTTAAGCCAATAGTCTATAACCAAGACATGTAGAACATTTTTATACTTTTAAAACCAATCTGAAACAACAATGAAATGGCTATATATCTTATTTTTAGATCAAACAAAATTTCTTGTCTTTCTAGCTGTAATTTCAAGAGAAAAGCACCTTGTCACAGAGGTTTTTCTAGGACAAAACGACTCTTAGCTTCCTTATAAAACCCAAAATGCTGCTGGTCTCTTTTAAAAGCAGCTTATGTCAACCTCAATTCCTGAAAAGACCTTTTTTAGCTCTCAAAGGTTGGATCAAGCAGTTTTAACGATCTTTCTTTTTGAACACGTAACAAACACAGAACATTTAGACAATGAAACAAAGAGCAAACACGTGGACATTGGCGCGCCAAAGACGTACACAAAAAACTTCTAGGAGCTACAGAGAAATTCAAGACGTCTCCCGAATTCTCTGTTTCTAGATGAACTCTGAAATAGCCTTTTCATTCTTTTTGCTGACACAGCTCAGAGAGAGGACACCAGTATTTTTAAAACTCTTTCTCTCTCTCTCATATTTAAAATGTAACTTTTCATCTCATTCATCGGAGATGTAGCGGGTAGTTATTTTAACACTTCAATACCCTGCTTTCTAATTCTTTTTCTCTCCCAAACACTTTTCTTGCAAACACAGTTTCTAATTAACCATCATTATTAACCCAAGCACTCGATCTCGCGGCGTCGGCCGCCATCTGGCTGGCATCTTCCTCCTCATCTATCTCTCCATCTGAGTCCTCTGAGGGAGCCATCTCCTCCGACCCAGAGCTATCACGCCTTAGCACTTCCTTTACCGGATAAAGAGATCTCTTTCTGAGGCTTACTTTCCTTCCGTCTCTCCCGAGAGCGTTCTTTCTCTCATCTCTCATCCCCGTGAATTGGTTATGGGGAGGCCTGATTTCTTAAATACGTCTTTTTTCCCTTTTCCTTTCTGAATATTTATGTGCTTCCATTTCTCTGTCTCTGTTCCTGACATGCTGACCTGTAATCCATTTTCCACTCTCCGAGCGGCCACGAGGACCAAAGGGAAGAAAACTAAGGCTGCTAACACCATAGTGAAAGCCTCTAAGGTTCCTGTCAACTGGGGAGGGAAGTGAACTAAATCAAATCGAGACATATCTTTCAGAGAACATTACCCCGTTCTACGGTTCTGGATTCACTCCGCAAGTGGATGGGAAGCGGCGGAGGGTCTTCTGTAAACGTGCCGGCGATGGAAAATTCTCCCGGGTTTTTCGGCACCAAATGTGCGGGGCGCGCGCGTAATGGTCTCGCCGGCAAAAAACATACACACACGCACACACACATACACACCAGAATCCTTCCGTAGAAACACGTTTATTTCCCTAAACCAAAATGGTGGTAGAAGACGAGAAGGCGTGGGAAAGCACTGCCTATATACCCCAGAGCGGGGTATTCACCCCCTGATTGGCTGCTTACTTGTAGCGCGCCAAACGCCGTGGGATGGGCTTAGCTTTGGCGGGCTTACCATGGCACATGCGCAGTTTACTTGGTACTAGGAAGAATTACGGGCGACAGCGCCACCTAGCGATGGCGGACTTTGTCAGCTCTCGTGGCGGCTCCCAACA
>NW_021623657.1:0-2286 GCF_004785775.1 Grammomys surdaster | reverse complement strand
GCTTCTTGTATGTTTATGGGCATCTTGTTCTTTAGGTTAGGGAAGTTCTCAATAATTTTGTTGAAGATATTTACTGTCCCTTTAAGTTGGGACTCTTCATTCTCATCTATACCTATTATCCTTAGGTTTGGTCTTCTCATTGTGTCCTGGATTTCCTGGATGTTTTGAGTTAGGAGTTTTTTGCATTTTGCATTTTCTTTGACAACTGTGTCAATATTTTCTACTGTATCTTCTGCATTTGAGATTCTCTCTTCTATCTCTTGTATTCGGTTGGTGATGCTTGCGTCTATGACTCCTGATTTCTTTCTTAAGTTTTCTATTTCCATGGTTGTCTCCCTTTGAGCTTTCTTTATTGTTTCTATTTCCATTTTCAGATCCTGAATGTTTTTGTTTAATTCCTTCTTTGTGTTTTCTTGCATTTCCTTAAGGGATTTCTGTGATTCCTCTTTAAGGGCTTCTATCTGTTTACTTGTACTCTCCTGTATTTCTTTAAGGGAGTTACTTAATTCCTTCTTATAATCCTCTATCATCATCATGAGAAGTGATTTTAATTCTGAATCCTGCTTTTCAGGTGTGATGGGGTGTTCAGGGCTTGCTATATTGGGAGAACTAGGTACTGATGATGCCAAGAAACTTTGGTTTCTGTTGCTTATGTTCTTGCGCTTGCCTTTCGCCATCTGGTTAGCTCTAGTGTTGCCTGCCCTCACTGTGTAAGACTGGAGTCTGTATTTCCAGTTATCTTGCTTGTTGCAGAGCTCCTCAGAGTCCAGATGTCTCTGTAGTCTTATGATCCTAATCTTGGTGTCTGCTGCTCTGAGTGCAGTGGCTCCTCTAGGATGGCTCAGGAGTCAGTATCTCCACAGGACAGGAGTAGATCAACTCAGTGTCAGCTGCTCTGAGTGCAGTAGCTCCTCGGCTGCTCTGAGTGCAGTGGCTCCTTGGCTGCTCTGAGTGCAGTGGCTTCTCGGCTGCTCTGAGTGCAGTGGTTCCTCTAGAATGACTCAGGAGTCAGGATCTCCACAGGACAGGAGCAGACCAACTCTGTGTCTGCCCCAGCCCACAGGAACAGGCAGGGGAGGAAGGGCCCCTTCATTTTTAATAAATATGTTTTAATTCTCCAATGATTCATGGCAATGCTCGTAGCAGTGTTCTTCTGCATTTCTATAGTAAAAATTTGATTTAGAACTGATGGTTTTCATTTCCTCAAGTTTCCTCAATTAGAGTAATTTTTGTACTTTAAAATTATAAAACTGAAGGATAATTGATAATGTCTCTGTAAATAAATGTTATATAAAAAATACTTGGTACTGCATCTGCTATATCTGCTTTAATATATTTTTCAAATTCTTCTGATGAGTACATATGAGCTTTGCTCATGTTGATTCCGTGGGCCTTGTTTCTTGGTGTTCTCCATTGCTCTGGCTTTGACATTCTTTCTCTCTCCTTTTTCTAGGTTTGGAGCTCTGAATCAGGTGATTCATGAAGACTTTCAATTTAGGGCTGAACACTCCAAGATCTCTCACTCTCTGAATAGTTTCTGTATGTATATCGTTGTATTTGTTCCCATCTGCTGCAGGTGAAATCTTCTCTGATGACTGACAAGTTTATAGCAGAATGTAATTAGAAGTTTTTTTATGATGATGTTTTTGCTTTATTTAGACTAATATCATTTGCTTTATTACTAGATACCTGGACAATCTAGTCTCAAGTTCTTTATCTCTCAAGTATATAGGACATGGGTTCCATCTTGAGAAGTGGGCCTTAAGTCACATCAGTTATTGATTGGTTACTCTCAGGAGCTTTGTACCACATGTCCTAGTATATCTTCCAGGCACTACACTGTTTCAAGTAGTTTTTATTCTTTTGGTGTTGCTGGCTTGGTTTACACTACTGATTTGATAACGTTGAGTGTAACTTTCTATACTAAAGATGCTGTAAAGTATGGAAGAAGGCTCTTTGTAGGTATCAGCTGTACATCTTTGTGTTCGATAAGTTTTTAGGTGTGGTCTTCAGGAATGCATTTTGGTATCAGTTTGTGGAGAGTAAAACTGAGTAGAGGTTCTTGAATATGAAGATTACTTAAGGTATATAATAAGGTCAAGGCTATCCTAGGCTAAGTAATAATAGTCTGCCTCAAGTCAGTATATAAAGCGACAATGTGATGACTTCCTGATAGAGTTAATAGGGAGGTGAGAGAGAGAGAAAGAGAAAGAGAGAGAGAGAGAGAGAGAGAGAGAGAGAGAGAGAGAATCCAGAGCCAACTCAAATTGTGTATAGCACAAGAGA
>NW_021623656.1:0-14313 GCF_004785775.1 Grammomys surdaster | reverse complement strand
GAGAGAGAGAATCCAGAGCCAACTCAAATTGTGTATAGCACAAGAGAGAATGAACATATCTAGCATCTAGCATACTGGACCTTGCCATCAAAGGAGAACAGAACAGAAATGATGATGTGAGAACCATAGATAGAAGATAGATAGATAGATAGATAGATAGATAGATAGATAGATAGATTGAAAGAGAGGAACATAAAGTGAGAGAGAATGAAGGAGAGGAAGACAGAAGAGAGTGTGAGCCTAGCTGAAATAGCAGAGTTATATGTCAAATAAGTTGCTGGGATTAGGGAAACTCATCAGCTGGGAAAGTTTATGGTAGGGGAGGAAGTGAGCAAAAGTAGGATGTTAGCATGGACTTTGAGATATGTATTAGGTATTGGTAATACTAAGGGAGCTTGGAGGCCAGCATGCACATTGACATCCACACAGGCAACATATAAAGCCATTTGTTCCTTCTGTCTTCTGGAATTTGGAAAATTAGAGTTTCTTTCTTTCCTGACACCCAGGAAATAAATTACTACCACCACTACAACAACAACAACAACAACAACTACTACTGATAATAATAATATGTCAATCATAAGAATGAAGAATTTATTATACAGGAATACTTGTTAAAAGCTTATACCTCAAACAATGATGAAATCATTTAACAATTGCTTTATATGATGTTCTATCATATCATTTTAATTCACTACAATAATAATCTACAATTATGATTTAGCATACTTTAGAGATTGAGAGATATATGTTAGACACATACTCCATTGATAGTTCTAGGTTTGATATGCTTTAATCAGTGACCATATATTTCAATTTTGTTACATTCCTTACAAGGAGTTTAGGTGCATAGTAAAACAATTTCTTCCCCTTCTTTCTTGAGGAATATCAATATAAGAGCAACTAACTGTGGGCAATACCTTAGTGCTCTGATCTCTTTGCAATCTTTTAACACTACCCACAACTTTTTAACACAGCTCTTTTTTATAATTATATATGTGTGCATGCATGCACATATGCATGTGTGAATAAATCTGTGTGTGACAACTTGATTGGCATACATTCTAGTTATTCAAAATATACACATTGGAAATGAAAAAAAAGTTAAAATATAGTTTCATATAATTTGAGCCTTGATCTTAAATAGTTCTTAAATTGTTTGCTGTTGTTGATTGCTTTGTATGGCTGTTGTTGCTCATTTTCTATTTTGGTTTGGTTTTTAAGACAAAATTTTATATATCTAACTAATAAAAACCTTTTATTTTAGATGATTGTACATTAAAATATGAAACAAGTAAACCATGAATAAATGAAAATTTACCAATACTAAGAAGAAAATAAAAATTACTTTTATGTAGATTAAGTGGTACAAAACGACTAAATTCTTGTAGATTTCAGTTAATGTAATTTTACTATCAGTAATGGAAAAATTGTTCAGTGTAATTGTAACTCTGTCACAGATAATGACTACATACAACTTCTGTGTAAAATCTCAGAGATGTTCAGAGAAATGTACAATGTCAGCATTGTGACCTTCAAGAGGGGAATGAAAGAAACTGATTGTACACAGAATAACATCGAAATTGATTTAGTAAAGCACTGCATTAAGGGAACATAAGTAGTCCAGTTACAGTTGATGACGTGCTATTTTTAGGTTTGCTATCTGAAATAAACTTATAAATTTGATATTTCAATTTAAGAAAACTATGATTTCCAATATAATAATGTCAAAATGAGCCTATCTGTACAAACAATTGTAGGATTGAAAATAACACTATTGAATTTTTTGAGATGTACTTTTTTAGTGCTTTAGAAGTTAAGAACAAAGTAATAATATATTGTTGATTTTAAAACTCTTCTGAGTTTCAAGATTTGACTCCAGACTACTCTATGTATGATAGGTTGCTTTCAATATATACACACTGATTATTTTTCATTGAAATATCTACAAAGCTAAAATGAAGCATTGATGTCACTAATATACTTCTTAAGCATACCTAAAAATAAACTGTGAAGCAAAATTTTTAATACACAAGTTGATGAGTGACTTGAGCTTGAAAAATATTACTGTTTTTATTCTGTTTATTTTCTTTAATAGAGGTAAAAGTTTCTCTTCTGAGGACTTGAAGGAATTACTCTGAAACTCTATAATTCTGAAGCATTAGGTTTAAACAATACGAGGAAGACCAGCACTGCTACATGCTGCTGTCTATGAACTCTGCCTCTTTCACATTAATTTCTATGTTTGTTCATGGTTTCTATTTCTATCTTTCAGTCTGTTTCCATTGTATAACTTAAAGTAACAACCATTTGAAAACAGATGTCACTGTCAGATCACTGAGGTCAAGAAGATAATGTAGTTCCTGTCACATTGCTATAGAGCGTTTAGTATTTTGTAGGAGGAATGAATGAAGCCCATAGTGCCCACATATGGACTACAGCTACCTCTGCATTCAGCAACCTTGAAATATGCCTGATACCTAGGGAAAAATGAAGACAGAGCACATGACCTGACCTGTCAACCAGATGGTGTCAGCCACAAGGGGCAAGATGTCATGGACCAATGGATCATGGGTAGAGGGTATAAAGGTATTCCTTTATTCTGGAATAAACAAGTTGCTTCATTTTGTTACCCAACTCCCAGAATCTGTGTTATTTATTCATCTTTCTTACACCCTACACTCAAGTATCATCCCCAAGGGGCCAAGGTTAGGCCAACAGTATTTATGTTAAATTATTCCATATCAGTTTATTCTTTCTCATTTTTAAGAAACTTTTTAAGTTGATTGCAACAGTGATTAAAAATAGTGAAGTAGTTTAAATATAGAAATTTAATGTCAAGAGACATTTTATTTTTATTCCAGATGATAAAATGAGTGAATAATTTATAAACAAATTATTTATCTTATCTATTTTCTAAATACCAATTAAATGACTCAATTTGATTCTCATATATTTAATTTTTCCATTATTTTTATTTAAGAAATATTTAAATGACATAATGCAAGTAATTTATCTTAATTATGAGAAATATTAAGACTACCATTAACTAATTATAAGACATTATTGCTGAAGATACTGTATACCGAACATCCAGCTTATGACAGAATCTAACTCTTACAGACCTGGAAGTTTCTTTCCTCCTCAAGTTTCTTTCTTTCCTCCTTCATAGTGCTCCATAATGTTTCTGACAGTATGGGGCACTTTGCACAATATTAAGGGAAAGGTACATGATAGCCTTACACAACTGTGAAATCTGCAAACTTCCATAATGTATATAATGTCTCTGGGAAAAAATTCTCAATGTTGTAAGAGTGGCTTGGATGCTTTCTTTTTTTTTTCCTTTTTTTAAAATTTTTATTTATTTTATTAAATAAAATCATAATTTTTACTTATTTACACAGGGATTATAAACACAAAAAGGCAGGACATGGGGAAGGGGATGACACTGGAACATGGGTGTTCAGAGGGAGTACAGATATATTTCAGAACAGGGTATCAGCTGGGTGAAGGTTCAGGGGACAAGTCACTATGACTCTGCCTATGACTCGCTTGTCCTTATCTAAGTTGGTGTTATCTGCCAAGGCTACCTATTTACAAGGTCTATGACTACTTGGGCTGGTAAATTTTCACAAAAGCTGCCTGTTTATAATAGCTTATAGCCATCTGTTTCAATGTTTTTCCACAGAGACTCAAGACTTGGTGTTAGTATATATGTATGACAGGCCTATTGCTGATTTTAGGTCTATGGCTGATTTTAGGCCTTCAGTGTGTAATCAGGAATGCCCCTGACATCTCCTCCCTTCTCTAAGTATAGAAGGGCTGTGGTGATTATAATCTTGCAAAGGCGGGGATTGAGGCCTGACATCCATTAACTGAAAGGGACTTTGTAATGGCTCCGGTCTCCCTGTTGTTGTCCAGTGAGGCATGAGGGCCATACCCATCCTGATGTCTTTTTCCTGGAGAGGGAATACTTTTGACATAAACCCCTATGCAGTCAGGCTTGTCCTTCAGGGAACCCAGAGAGATTTTTCTGATTACATTCATGACCCATATCAGAAGATGGAGTTCATGACTCGAATTGTTAATTGGACATCAGCCCGTGGATGGAAAGGTTGAGAATGTTAGAGAAGAACCTACTATTATTCTGCTAAATGGACATAGTACTAAACTGTTCCTTAAACTGTGGATATATTATATCCATAGCTTAGTACTCCTCTCTGTTCTCATCAGTGAATCTCTTTTGGCTATGCATTATAACACAGAGATGTACAACCAGTTGCTATGGAGAGAATGAGAAAATGTGGGATTCTCAGTCACAGATGGAGCTTCTGCATCACATCCACTTGCCCTAGGGCTAAGGAGGTTCAACTCAGGGGCAGAGGCAGTGAATAGTTGGTAAGATCCTACTCTACTGAGGTACTGTTTGAAAGTGTTCTCAGCATAGAGATAGCATTGGTCAGGAACTCATAGCAGGTCTGTCTACATTCACAAGACATGCACAAGATCAAGTCAACCCAAATGTAAGCACAAATGGGGAAAGAGCTCTTGAATTCCCACCTTTACCTGAATATTGATTCCTGATTGACACCTGCAGGAGTAGGGTCACTTTAGGTCAGGCATTCCCATATGCACAATACTAAGTCCACTCAGTGGACTGAATACAGGAGAAAAAAATACAGGGGCATAGGGAAGGATGAGAAGTAAGGAAATGGGGGTGGAGGTAGAGTTTTTATTCAAAACATACTCATTTTATTTATGGAATTGTCAATCAAAACCATTCAAAAGAATGTACAACAGCAAAAACTGTACTTCATAAAAACGAAAATAAGTATTTGTTCAATTAAGAAATGTATGTTCACCAATTCAGTCAGTGGAAATCAGGAAAAAGAGAACAGAAAGCAACATTTCTACAGGGAAATGTTCAGTGCCTCACATTTTAGAACATTACTACTTTCTTTCTCAATTATAACAAATTATTTCCTAAAGTTTGAGATTTATCACAAATTTTGTTGTTTGAAATCACATAATTAAAATTTAGCTCTATTATTTGCAGAGGTATTTAGATTACTTTTTTACCAAGCACAGTTCAATTTGCAACCCTGGTAGAAAGTTTTGGATGAAGGACTTCAAGGCACAGGTTTCCTTAATTAACTTAATTTGTAGTTTCCAAGGAAACAGCACTTTGGGGACATTTTGCAGTCTAACACCAATGCTGGCTTGTTTACACACATGCTTAACTGTGACTCCCTTTCTTTTTCAATACACATTAATTTGTCATTTTCCTTTAAAAGCTAAGATAATAATAACTAATTCTCCCTCCTTTGAGGTACCTTTTATTTTTTGTTTTATATTTTTTATAATGTAATCATCCATAAAAATTACTTTTTCAGTATTCAGGTGTATTTCTTTTGGTCTTGGCCTTATCTACCTAGGATGGCAATGGCATATTTCTAAAAATGCAAGAAAAATAATCTCGATTGAGTAGTTTTCAAAGAAAGATAGCAAAAGAAAAGTTCATAAAAAATAATATTGTTGGTAAAAGTGAATGCATTTTAAAATCTAAAGAAATTGTACTGTGCTTAAAAAACAAAGTAACATTTACAGCACAGAAGATAAGTCAAAATATATTTGTCTAGAGATGAAAATAAAAGTAAATTATCTGCAATATTTTATAATCATTCAAAACAATTGAGAAAACTAATAAATTTTAATTAATATTCAATTGTTTATATTAATCAACAATACCATATATTTACATTATGTTTTTTATATTTCACACCATATGTAACTCATTTTCAAAATTTTATCTTTTTAAGTTAAACTTCTAAGGTATATACTATAATATATATACTGTAATATACCCTAACAATTCATAACAATCATGAAAAACCTGTAAAGTGTTTCCCAGAAAAAAGAAAATATCAACCATAGACAATATAATTATTTCTTATAGCACCAGTAAGTTGCATCACATAGTTGCCAGCCATGAAAACAAGCTACATGACAGTGCCTATAGTTCTAGTCATTACCATAATAAAATGGATTGAAGATTAACAGGTCATGATTAGGTGTGCCTGAATCTATCAATACATACAGACCCACGTATATACACAAGCAACATATAAATACATGGTTTGTATATGTATATATGTGTATATTTGTATATATGTGTATATACATATATATATATACATATAGTTTGTATACATATACACATATACTACATACATAAATATATATGTATACGAGTATATGTGTAAATGTATGTGTATATGTTTAAATGTGTATATATGTTTATGCTTATATATAAAGATGTATAGATGTGTATATGTATAGATACGTATATGTGTATAAGTTTACATGTTTATATGCATATATGCCTATATGCATATGACTATATATCTATATGCATATATTCACTTAAGCATATATGTGTATATGTGTTTATGGTAATTTATGCATATATACATATGTATAAATTATAAGGTTTTGCTCACAGATCTTACAGTGCTTATACTGATAAAAGTGTGGATGTACATCTATGGCTTTTGATGGATAAGAAGATAAATACAAAGAAGAGGCAACTCTATATTATATATTTGCTTCTTTTTTATTAAAAACACAAGAGAAGCAAGTTAAGAAAATCCTTGTTATAAATCATGTTTCAGAGATATTTAGAAGTCATGGGAAGGTTAAGAATTTTACTTCTTGTTTTGTATTAAGCATGAAAAGAAAAATTAGGCAGCAATCGGATCATGATACTACTTCCAAGAACATATATCCAAAAAGTTACCTCATTGAACTATCACACCTTCTACTTTTGACCATTCCTAAATAGTGTCATCATATTTAAGCAATTCAGTAAATGAGATGCTTCATGGTTTACCTATCTTTGAAAATATCCTGACATGTAAATTCAGATGTGTGTTTTACTCATGTACATTCCTATGCATTTCTTTTGTGCTTGTGTGTATGAGAGATATTTATGTGTGTGCTCACATGGGTGTTGATGCACATGTCCATGCATGTACATGTGGTGACACAGGAAAATCTTTGGCTGTCCTTTTATGTTACCACGTGCCTCATTTTATTATAGAGTCTCTTGAGCAATCCTCAAACTCTGTGTTTACTGTACTGCTAGCCATCAGGCATCAGTAATGCTTCTCTCCCTACCTTTTACTACTGGGAATACTGATGCATGATACTCTACTTAGATTTACATAGTCCTTAAACTTGGGTAGAAAGCTGCTTATCAACGGATCAATGTCTATCCCATAAAATGCATTTCTTAATCTACTCAGCATGACAATAAAGATTGATAACACCATAGTATAATGTGAGGTGAAATATATTCAGCATGAATGTGCAAAGAAAGTGTAAAAAGATCCTCAAGAAGTTAACGAGTTAATATCCCTCTTATAGAGCGTGAGCTTGCTCTTTAGTTGTAAGTTCCAATCCCTAAGTTTGCTCTCAAGCTGTAAATGCATAATTTGGGGAAAAATTCAAAAACATCTATCCATCATCTATCATTTGTTTATACTTGTATATTATCTATCTGTCTATCTGTCTGTCTGTCTATCTATCTATCTATCTATCTATCTATCTATCTATCTCTATCACCTACCAAATATCTATCATCTACTTGCTTATCATCTGTCTACCTATCTATCATCTATGTATTTATATTATTTACTATTTATTTGACGTCTAATAGATTACATATATATATATATATATATATATATATATATATATATATATTCCAAATGTTCCATGATGCTTCTATCCAATTATCTATCTATCCATCTATGCATTTAGCTGCCTATTGTTTGATTTGTTTTTCTATTTATCTGGTGAGCTTTGATTGCAATGACAAGAATGATAATATGTACAGTAGAGGAAGGCAGGAGTATTATCTACAATGTCGCATCAGAACTGAGGATAAGTAAATAGACAGGAATGTTCTTACTTAGCATTCTGAGTACATGCTTTGAAATAAAGTCAGTAAGAGTTTCTGATGCATTTAGACAGGTCTTAGAATACATAAGAAAGTCACCGATATCTTAGATATGTAAATGTGAGTACCACAGGTGATGCTCTCCCTAAATGTAGTCTTATATTTCCTATTAGTTGTTTTGAAAAATTAAAATAACAGTGTTATTTATAAATATAATAATATGTGAACATTTAATATAAGGCATATAATCATTTTTTGCCAGTTATGGAAGTACATACCTCTAATCCAAACAATCATCATATAGAGGCAAATAGATCTCTGTGATACTAATATTGAGTTCCAGGCAAAGCAGTTCTACACAGTGAGATCATATCTTAAAATTAAATGAAGAAATATTAATTAAATAAATATAAACAAATCAAAATAAAGGGTCAGTCAACTGATAGTTTTTTTTTTCATTTTATTGGTTATTTTACTTATTTACATTTCAAATGTTATCCCCCTTCCCAGTTTCTCCTCCACAAACCTCTATCCCTTCCCCCTTACCTTTATGAGGGTGCTCCCACACCTGCCCATCCACTCCTGATAGATCTTTCAATCTCTGGAGTATATTTTAATATAATACCTCTTAATTGTTAAAAAATAAAGTTATAATTATTCTATAAAAATGAAAAACAAAACTTTGTAAATTGTTTACATCACATCTTGTAGCTTGTAAATATTTTTATCTCTTTAAATGTGGTGTATGTGTGTGCGTGTGTGTGTGTGTGTGTGTGTGTGTGTGTGTGTGTGTGTTATAAATTTTAATCAGAGGACTAAAAAAATGTTTTAAGAATTTATTGTTCCCAAAGAGAATTATCATTACATTTGTAGCAAACTATGGTGGCTCACAACCATCCTTAACTGGGGTAAAATTTGTGTTTGTTTCTGGAGATTGAACCTAAAGAAAGAATGTTACAGATAGTAAGCATTATCACTGTCTATAAAAGTGAAATAATCACTCATTAAAATACTACATACAGCCCTGAAAATTTCTATCTCCAATGATCCTCCAGTTAGACTGCTCTATAGTGACCAGTGTTAGTTTTTCCTTTTCCATGGCATCTGTATCTGTTCTACAGACACCAGGCACACAGTTACTACTCGGGCAAAACGCTACTACATGAAAGATAAAATAAATCTAAGAAAGATACCAATTTAGTTTCTTTTTTTTTTTTTACTTTTTTATTTTTTTTATTTTTTTTATTTTTTTATTTTTTTATTTTTATTTTTTTTATTTTTTTTATTGGATGATTTATTTACATTTCCTATGTTGTCCCCTTACCCCATCCCCCACCACCCCCTCGGAACCCCCAATCCCCTCGCCCCTCCTCCTTCTTCTCTGTGGATGTAACCTCTATCTACACCCCCCCACTCCCACCTCCCCAGCCTCAAAATTCCCACCCCCTGGGGCATCCAGCCTTCATGAGGTCAAGGTTCTCTTCTTCCACCTATGCCCAGCAGGGCCCTCCACTTTTACATATTCAGCTGAAGCCCTGGATCCCCCCCTAAGTGCTCCCAGGCTGGTGGTTTAGACCCTGGGAGCTGTGGTTGGTTGGTATTGTTGCTCTTCTCATGGTGCCACAAACCCTTTCAGCTCCTTCAGTCTTCACTCTAACTCCTCTATTGAGAACCCCATGATCAGTTCAATGGCTAGTTGTTAGCATCTGCCTCTGAATATGTCTGACTCTTGAAGGCCTCTGAGGAGATATCCATATCAGGCTCTTATCAGCATGCACTTCCTGTCTTCCACATCAGCATCTACCTTTGGTGATTGCACATGGGATAGATACTCAGGTGGGGTGGTCTTGAGACGGCCCCTCCTTCAGTTTCTGTCCCTCACTTTGTCTCCATATTTGCTCCCTTGAGTATTTTGTTGCTCCTTCTAAGAAGGACCGAATCACCCTCACTTGGTCTTCCTTCTTTATGGGCTTCATGTGGCCTGTGAGTTGCATCTTGGGCATTTCAAGGTTCTAGGCTAATATCCAATAATCAGTGAGTGAATACCATGTGTCTTCTTTTGTGATTGGCTTACCTCACTCAGGATGATAATTTCTAGTTCCATCCATTTACCTAGGAACCTCTCGAATTCATTGTTTTTAATAGCTGAGTAATACTCCATTGTGTAAATATACCACATTTTTTGAATCCATTCCTCAGTTGAAGGACATCTGGGTTCTTTCCAGCTCCTGGCTATTATAAATAAGGCTGCTATGAACATAGTTGAGCATATGTCCTTGTTATATGTTCGAACATCTTCTGGGTGTATGCCTAGGAGTAGTATAGCTGGATCCTCGGGTAATGCTATGTCCAATTTTCTGAGGAACCGCCAGACTGATTTCCAAAGTGGTTGCACCATCTTGCAGTCCCACCAACAATGGAGGAGTGTTCCTCTTTCTCCACACCCTCGCCAGCATCTACTATCACCTGAGTTTTTAATCTTAGCCATTCTGACTGGTGTGAGATGGAATCTCAGGGTTGTTTTGATTTGCATTTCCCTGACAACTAAGGATGCTGAACATTTCTTTAGATGCTTCTCGGCCATTCGAGTTTCTTCCGTTGAAAATTCTTTGTTAAGCTCTATACCCCATTTTTTAATAGGGTAATTTGGTTGTCTGGAGTCTAATTTCTTGAGTTCTTTGTATATATTGGATATTAGCCCTCTATCAGATGAAGGATTGGTAAAGATCTTTTCCCAATTTGTTGGTTGTCGTTTTGTCCTATTGACAGTGTCCTTTGCCTTACAGAAACTTTGCAATTTTATGAAGTCCCATTTGTCAATTCTCGATCTTAGAGCATATGCCATTGGAGTTCTGTTCAGGAACTTTTCCCCTGTGCCCAAGTATTCGAGGCTTTTCCCCACCTTCTCTTCTATTAGTTTCAGTGTATCTGGTTTTATGTGGAGGTCCTTTATCCACATAGACTTGAGCTTTGTACAAGGGGATAAGAATGGATCAATTTTCGTTCATCTACATGTTGTCTTCCAGTTGAACCAGCACCATTTGTTGAAAATGCTGTCCTTTTTCCACTGGACAGTTTTAGCTCCTTTGTCAAAGATCAAGTGACCATAGGAGTGTGGGTTCATTTCTGGGTCTTCAATTCTATTCCATTGATCTTCCTGCCTGTCTCTGTACCAATACCAGGTAGTTTTTATCACTATTGCTCTGTAGTACAGCTTGAGGTCAGGGATGGTGATTCCTCCAGAAGTTCTTTTATTGTTGAGAATAGTTTTCGCTATCCTGGGTTTTTTGTTATTCCATATGAATTTGAGAATTTCCTTTTCTAACTCTGTGAAGAATTGAGTTGGGATTTTAATGGGGATTGCATTGAATCTGTAGATTGCTTTTGGCAAGATGGCCATTTTTATTATATTAATCCTGCCAATCCATGAGCATGGGAGATCTTTCCATCTTCTGAGATCTTCTTCAATTTCTTTCTTCAGAGACTTGAAGTTCTTGTCATACAGGTCTTTCACTTGCTTGGTTAGATTCACACCAAGGTATTTTATATTATTTGCAACTATTGTGAAGGGTGTCATTTCCCTAATTTCTTTTTCAGTCTGTTTATCTTTCATGTAGAGGAAGGCTACTGATTTGTTTGAGTTGATTTTATAACCAGCCACTTTGCTGAAGTTGTTTATCAGGTTTAGGAGTTCTCTGGTGGAAGTTTGGGGGTCACTTAAGTATACTATCATATCATCTGCAAATAGCGATATTTTGACTTCTTCCTTTCCTATTTGTATCCCTTTGACTTCTTTTTGCTGTCTAATTGCTCTGGCTAAGACTTCCAGTACTATATTGAATAGGTAGGAGGAGAGTGGGCAACCTTGTCTAGTCCCTGATCTTAGTGGGATTGCTTCAAGTTTCTCTCCATTTAGCTTGATGTTGGCTACTGGTTTGCTGTAAATTGCTTTTACTATGTTTAGGTAGGGGCCTTGAATTCCTGATCTTTCCAAGACTTTTATCATGAAGGGATGTTGAATTTTGTCAAATGCTTTCTCAGCATCTAGTGAGATAATCATATGGTTTTTTTCTTTAAGTTTGTTTATATAGTGGATTACATTGATGGATTTCCGAATATTGAACCATCCCTGCATTCCTGGGATAAAACCTACTTGATCATGATGGATGATTGTTTTGATGTGGTCTTGGATTCGGTTTGCTAGAATTTTATTGAGTATTTTTGCATCGATGTTCATAAGGGAGATTGGTCTGAAGTTCTCTTTCTTTGTCGGGTCCTTGTGGGGTTTGGGTATGAGTGTAATTGTAGCTTCATAGAACGAATTGGGTAGTGTTCCTTCTGTCTCTATTTTGTGGAATAGTTTGAAGAGAATTGGTATTAGGTCTTCCTTGAAGGTCTGATAGAATTCAGCACTAAAACCATCTGGTCCTGGGCTCTTTTTAGTGGGGAGGCTTTTGATGACTGCTGCTATTTCCTGAGGGGTTATGGGACTATTTAGATGGTTTATCTGCTCCTGGTTTAACTTCGGTACCTGGTATCTGTCTAGGAAATTGTCCATTTCATCCAGGTTTTCCAGTTTTGTTGAGTATAGGCCTTTGTAGTAGGATCTGATGATTTTTTGAATTTCTTCAGTTTCTGTTGTTATGTCTCCCTTTTCAGTTCTGATTTTATTAATTTGGATACTGTCTCTGTGCCCTCTGGTTAATCTGGCTAAGGGTTTATCTATCTTGTTGATTTTCTCAAAGAACCAACTCCTGGTTTTATTGATATTTTGTATTGTTCTTTCTGTTTCTATTTGGTTGATTTCAGCCCTGAGTTTGATTATTTCCTGCCTTCTACTCCTCCTGGGTGTATTTGCTTCTTTTTGTTCTAGAGCTTTTAGTTGTGCAGTCAACTTGTTAGTGTGTGCTCTTTCCAGTTTCTTTTTGTAGGCACTTAGAGCTATGAGCTTTCCTCTTAGCACTGCCTTCATGGAGTCCCACAAGTTTTGGTATGATGTGTCCTCATTTTCATTGAATTCTAAAAAGTCTTTTATTTCTTTCTTTATTTCTTCCTTGACCAAGTCATCATTGAGTAGAGAGTTGTTCAGTTTCCATGTGTACGTGGGTTTTCCATTGTTTTTGTCATTATTAAAGACCAGTCTTAGTCCGTGGTGATCTGATAAGATGCAAGGGATTATTTCAATCTTTTTGTATCTGTAGAGGCTTGTTTTGTGACCAATTATATGGTCTATTTTGGAGAAGGTACCATGAGGTGCTGAGAAAAAGGTATATTCTTTTGTTTTAGGATGAAATGTTCTATAGATGTCTGTTAAGTCCATTTGGTTCATAACTTCTGTTAATTTCAAAGTGTCTCTGTTTAGTTTCTGTTTCCATGATCTGTCCATTGCTGACAGTGGGGTGTTGAAATCCCCCACTATTATTGTGTGAGGTGTAATGTGTGTTTTGAGCTTTAGTAAAGTTTCTTTTATGTATGTAGGTGCCCTTGCATTTGGAGCATAGATGTTCAGAATTGAGAGTTCACCTTGGTAGATTTTTCCTTTGATGAGTATGAAGTGTCCTTCCTTATCTTTTTTGATTAATTTTGGATGAAAGTCGATTTTATTTGATATTAGAATGGCTACTCCAGCTTGTTTCTTGGGACCATTGGCTTGAAAAATTGTTTTCCACCCTTTTATTCTGAGGTAGTGTCTGTCTTTGTCACTGAGGTGCGTTTCTTGTATGCAGCAAAATTCTGGGTCTTGTTTGTGTATCCAGTCTGATAGTCTGCGTCTTTTTATTGGGGAATTGAGACCATTGATGTTAAGAGATATTAAGGAAAAATGATTGTTGCTTCCTGTTATTTTTGTTATTAGAGGTAAAGTTATGTTTGTATCTTTTTTGGGGGTTGTTGGAAGATTACTTACTTGCTTTTCCTAGGTTGTAGTTTCCCTCCTTGTGTTGGCATTTTCCATCAATTATCCTTTGAAGTGCTGGGTTTGTGGGAAGATATTGTGCAAATTTGGTTTTGTCATGGAATATCTTGGTTTCACCATCTATAGTGATTGAGAATTTTGCTGGGTATAGTAATCTGGGCTGGCAATTGTGTTCTCTTAGGGTCTGTATGATGTCAGTCCAGGCTCTTCTGGCTTTTATAGTCTCTGGTGAGAAGTCTGGTGTAATTCTTATAGGTCTGCCTTTGTATGTTACTTGACCTTTTTCCCTTACTGCTTTTAGTATTTTTTCTTTGTTTTGTGCATCTGATGTTTTGATTATTATGTGACGGGAGGTATTTCTTTTCTGGTCTAGTCTATTTGGTGTTTTGTAGGCTTCTTGTATGTTTATGGGCATCTTGTTCTTTAGGTTAGGGAAGTT
>NW_021623655.1:1906-2403 GCF_004785775.1 Grammomys surdaster | reverse complement strand
TATATCACTGTCAACCGCTCTGCCATGCCCGGTAACCCCTACATGCTTTGCCGTGGCTGGTGCAACCCCATATCCATTTTCTTCACCTCATCGGGCCAGTCCCAAGATTGGACAGGCTCGGGGTACACCTGGGGTCTCCGCGCCTACTTTAAGAGCTGGAATCCAGGACTCCTCTTTACCATTAAGCTCCTTAAAGAAATCCCCAACAAACATCAGGCTGCTCTAGGCCCAAATCCTGCCCTGCGGCAGCCCGCTCCTCCTCCCGCTCGACGCCCTACCAGTCCCCTCCTCCTTCCCCATGCCTCAGCTGTCCCTCTGGTCACTCTTTTTCAGCCCACCATTCCCGGGGGACCCCCTCGCTCTGCAGACCTTATTGTCTCTCTGGCCAATGCTTCCCTTGAAGCCATGCGCGTGGCTAATTCTTCTGCTTTTCCTGAGTGTTGGATGTGTTTTGACCCTACCCCACCATTTTATGAAGGCATTGCGACCTTCGCAGA
>NW_021623655.1:0-1806 GCF_004785775.1 Grammomys surdaster | reverse complement strand
CTCACTATCAATACAACCTATCTGTATGTGGTTGCGCCTAATAATACCCTCTTTGCCTGCTCAAATGGACTGACCGCTTACATCTCCACCTCCAGATTCCTTTCCCATGATTATTGTGTTGTTGTTACCGTCCTCCCTCAATTTTTTGTTTATGAGCCCGAGTCCTTCCTACGCTTCTTTGAATCCGGGGTCCCACACAGAGACAAGAGAGAGCCTCTGACTGCGCTCACCCTCTCAGTCATCCTGGGTCTGGGTGCAGTCGGGGCAGGAACGGGTATTGCGTCCCTTGTAAGGAATGACCAAAATTTTGCCCACCTCCAGTCTTTAATTGATCAGGACCTTGGTCACCTGAGAGAGGGCATCCAAGACCTCACTGAGTCAGTGGCCTCCCTTTCCGAGGTGGTCCTCCAAAACCGACGAGGACTTGACCTACTCTTTTTGAAGGAGGGGGGATTGTGTGTGGCCCTTAGAGAAG
Source organism: Grammomys surdaster (assembly GCF_004785775.1). Classification (NCBI taxonomy): domain Eukaryota; kingdom Metazoa; phylum Chordata; class Mammalia; order Rodentia; family Muridae; genus Grammomys; species Grammomys surdaster. The sequence goes on along the minus strand of NW_021623655.1, from coordinate 1,331 downwards.
AGTGTTGCTTTTACTCAGATAAGACAGGTTTGGTGAAAAACAGTTTAGAGAAAGTTAAAAAGAGCCTTGAAGAGAGAAAGAAAGCAAGAGAACAACAAGAATCTTGGTACAAAAATTGGTTTTCTACCTCCCCTTGGCTTACTACCCTGCTGCCCACTATATTGGGGCCCCTTGTTGGTATTCTTTTGCTTCTCTCCTTTGGCCCTTGGGCTTTTAATCGCCTCACAAGTTTTGTTAAAAACCAGATAGATTCCACAGTTAAAAGACCAGTTGAAGTCTACTACCATCAGCTAAAAGCAGAGGACGACACCGAGGCTGTCGCCCATGTGGTGGTGACACAACCTGAAGATGAAGATGTGGGGCCCGCGCGCTCCTCCCTTGGCCGGCCTCTTAACTTTCGGGCCCTACAGGGGAGCTCCTGGCTCTCTTGGCTGACCTTCCGTATCCCTAGATAATTGAAGACAGGCGTCTCCACCCCACCCCGTTTAATTGGCTTGCCCCTGCTATTGCTTGAAAGAACCTCCCAATAGCTGCCTCGACAGCTGCATCCCGGCCTTGGCCTAGCTACATCCCAGCCTTGGCCTAACTGCAAGCCTGGCACTAAACAGGACGCGACCTCATAGCCCCTGCACCCTGAGGACTTGCTTCCATTGCACCAGGAGTGGGTATGAGGATCGCAAGGGGACCAGCTCTTGCACCTCACGGGCCTTAGCTGCCATTGCACGTGAGAGAGTGGTCTCCCCTTCTCCTTCATGACCACGAACTTGGTCTTGACAGACAGCCAAGACTGTCTACCAACGGTGCCTCTCAATGGCCTTGCTGCCCTTCTGGGACCGCGAGCTGCCTACGGCCGGGATGCCCTCCCAAATTCTCCCATCCTTGAGTTTCTTCCTCTAAAAGACGCCCTCTTTAGTTTACAGGGAAGGGGGAGATGTCAGAGACCAGGACCCCTAACAGGGACCCCTGCCAGCCTTCCCCCTCGCCTGGAAACCGAAGCCTTGTCACCCACCTACATCCTGTTCAGTTGAATACCTTGACTATGCCTCATCCTGCTGAAAGCTGATGCACAAAGAGATAGCTACTTCTGAGAAAAGCCCCTAACCACAAAATGTTCTAGGGCACAGGCCAAGAAGAAGCTGTACCTTTCCATGACCCCACCTGCCTTCCCCCTCCCCAACCCGAGCTTGTTATAAAAAGCTTGCCTTTTTTAAAATACACGGCTCTTGACAAGCAACCGTTTGCTTGGGTCCTTCCTTTCTCTCGCCCGTTTCTCTTCCAGGTTTTGGTTCCCCTCGCCCCCACGAATAACCGAGTCCCGCAGGCCGGGACAG
>NW_021623654.1:0-4118 GCF_004785775.1 Grammomys surdaster | reverse complement strand
CAGAAATTACATGATCATCTGAACAAATGTAGAAAAGGCCCTTGACAACATCACAAGTAATAAAAGTCATGGGGAGGATAGGGCAGAGAAGCATACAGAAAACAAGAAATGCCATAGGTGATGAAGTGAAAGCCGTCATGCTAGGTGGAAGAAAATTCAGATCATTCCTAACAAGATCCAAATCAAGTGAAGGATGCTACTCTCTCTACTCCTCTTCAATATAGTGTTTAAAATTTTAGTTATAGTAATAGAATAAGTAAATAAAAGGGATGTAAAAAGTAATGCAAAGTCAAACTATCTCCATGTGAAGACATTATTTTCTTATACACAGAAGGTCCAAAGACAACTTCAAACTTGTCTAAGAACTGATGAATGTTTTCGGCAACTGTGACAGGATATACAATTAGCACTTACAAATCTGTATCCTTCTTATATACCAACGTTGAAAGTGAATCAGGGAAAAATTCATCCATGCTAGCCACAAAATTAATTTTTTAGAATAAACTTAACAGAAGAAATTACAGTCTTCCACAATAGCAAATTTGAGATACTGAAGAAAGCAATTGAGGAAGATAACAGAAAACCTGAAAGGCCTTTTATGCTCACAAATTATAAGAATAAATCTTGTGAAAATGACATACTGCCAAAATCAACCTACATATTCAATATGATTTCATTCCAAAATCCAAGGATATTAATCATAAAAAAAATCAAAGAAAAATCTCAAAATTTATTTTTTAGTACAAAGTACCAAGGATAGCTAAAACTACTTGTACAAAAGACATACTGTGGGAGATATTACTCTCTTTGATTTCAAGTTATTTTACAGAGCCATAGATAAGAATACCATGATACTTGGTGGCAAAATATACACATACTTCAGTGGATTGAGATTGAACACCGTCAATGAAATCATTGCAACTACAGCTACTTGACTTTTGACAAATGGACCAAAAATATACCTTGGGGAAAAGGCAGAATTTTGAATACATGGCTCTGTGACACTGTTCTCAATAGGATGAACATGAAACTGGATCCTTGTCTCCCATCCTGTGTGAAACTCAATTCCAAGCAGGTCAGTGAGTCCACAGAAGACTTGATGAGGTTAAACTTGTAGAAGAAAAAGTAAGATGCAGATGTCCACTTAGTAAACAGCTAAGGACTTCCTGGATAGGACTTCAATATATTAGAAGAAGCAAGACCAACAATTGATAAATGGGATCTTAGGAAATTAAATGGCTCTAGAAAAGAATAAAAAAATGATGCAGCTGATAAATTGGGAGAATCTTTTAAGCTATACAAAGGACTAGTGTCTGTAATATATAAAGAACTTAAAAATATAACAAAAACCAATAACCAAATTTAAACTATAAGATTTATATTTGATCCTTCTTAGAAAGATTAACAAAATACTCACGGGAGGAAATATGGAGACAAAGTGCAGAGCAGAGACTGAAGGAGGGGCCATCTGGAGACTGCTCCACCTGTGGATCCATCCCATGTGCAGTTACCAAATGCAGACACTGTTTTGGATGCCTGGAAGTGTATGCTGACAGGAGCCTGATATAGCTGTCTCCTGAGAGGCTCTGCCAGAGCCTGACTTATACAGAGGCAGATGCTAGCAGCCAACCGTTGAAATGATCATGGGGTCCCCAGTGGAGGAGTTAGAGAGAGGACTGAAGAAGCTGAAGGTGTTTGTGACCCCATGGGGAAAGCGACAACACCAACCAACCAGAGCTCCAAGGGTCTAAACAGCCAGCCCGGGAACACATAAGGATAGATCCATGGCTCCATCTGTATATGTAGAGAAGGATGGCCTTGTTGGGCATCTGTAGGAGAAGTCCTTGGTCCTGTGAAGGCTGGATGCCCCAGTGTGGGGGAATGCGAGGCCAGGGAGGCAGGAGTATGTAGGTGTGTGAGGGCACACTCTCATAGAAGCAAGAAGAGGGGGACGGGATGGGGGTTTCTGGGGGGAATAGGAAAAGGGGATAGCATTTGAAATGCAAATAAATAAAATATTCAATTAAAAAAAAGAAATGCTGAAAAATCAAGCTTTTAATTTGTATACTGATAGCCAATATATAGCTCAAGGCTTACAATTACTTGAAACTTCCTTTTTTTAGATTCTGCTAATTCTCAAATTTAAGAGAATGTACTGTTCCTTAACTTTATAGAACATTTAAGAGCCTGTACTGCATTGCTTGGACCCCTTAGGGCAATGCCACGGCAGATTTGTTTACCAGGCAAATTATAGGCCTTATACAGGAACAGTTAGCCAAACTGTCTCATTCTTTACATCATCAAAAACAGTAATAGACTGAAACAACAATTTGGAATTTCTAGAGAATATGCATGTCAAATTGTAAAGACTTTTCCTGAGTGTCCTCCATTTCTACCTGTACCACATAGTGATGTTAATCCTCAAGGACTCATACCTAATCAATTATGGAAAGTGGATGTTACTCATATTTCTAATTTTGGACAATTTAAATATGTACATGTGACTATTGACACCATCTCAGGCTTTCTAGTTGCAATTGCTTTAACAGAAGAAGTAACAAAAAATATAATTAGTTATTATCTGCATTGTTTTTCTTTGCTGGATGTTCCAAAACAGACTTAAGCAGATAATGGAACTGGCTATTGCAGTTGAACATTTGAGACCTTTTGTCAACAATTTAATATTACTGATATTACTGGGAATCCTTATAATTCTCAAGGACAAGATATTGTGGATCGGGCCCATGGAACTTTAAAACAATACCTTCATAAAATAAAAAAGGGGAAGTTATATCCCCGTACACCACACATTTATTTAAATCATGTTCTTTTTGTTCTTTTTATTTTTAATTTTTAAAAATTTGGGTGCCAAGGAACTCTGCTGAGTGTCTATGACACCCTACAGCTAGGTTTACTTATGCATAGGTGAAAGGGAAGGATCCACTTACTGGCATATGGCATTGTCACGATCAGGTATTTAATATGGAGAAGAGGGCATGTTTGTGTGTTTTAAGCAGGATGCTGAAGGAGCATGGTGGTTGACAGAGTAATTGGTGAGACATGCTGATGCTGGGACAAAGAATGATGCTGATCTGTTAGGTTGCTGAGTGCCCTGACACGGGTGACTGGGAAGCTGTATTGGACATATGTTCCTGACCCACCTTTGCTTTCCTATATCCCAGATGGGACAAGTGGCCTTGCCTCAAGTTTTTAGACCTTGTGGGACAGAGAATTAAAAAGAGAAGCTATAATGACTCTTGTATTTTTCTTAAATGTGACCAGTTATTTGGACTCCATCATGGACTGGTCTAGAAATCAATCCAATATTGGAAATAATAGTTTTCATTTGGAAGGTTGGTTCTAGAAATTTTCAGAGACATATTTGGAAGTTAGCTGCAGTTCTTTATGATGGTATGTTAGCAAAGAGATAAAGTTGGGACAGGATCTGGACTTCAAACAAGTGTTAGTGCATGTTTAAGGCTCTTTTAATTGTCATGTTAAAATTACTTTTGTTTCTTTTACAGTATTTAATGTAAGTTGTACTGATTTTATACTTTCTTTTTTCTTTTCTTTTTTCTTTTTTCTTTTTTTTTTCAAGACAGGGTTTCTCTGTATAGCTCTGGCTGTCCTGGAACTCATTCTGTAGACCAGGCTGGCCTTGAACTCAGAAATCCATGCGCCTCCGCCTCCCAAGTGCTGGGATTAAAGGTGTGCGCCACCACTGCCCAGTAGATTCTATACTTTCTAATTGTGTTACTGTGCTGAAATGTGGCATGTCTGTTATGATGGTCTTCAACCAACTTTTGTTTTATTTCACTGCATATTACAAGATCTTGGTATTCTGAAAAAAAGCTTGCAAGTACTGGAAGAAATGAGTCAGGCTTTAAGCAGAAACAAGGGGGTAGTGGGCTTGATTATTGCTGATATAACAGCTTTAATTACATTAATTGCTAGCACCACTGCTTCTACAATTGCTTCGACACAAGATGTTAAGACAGCTACTTTTGTTAACCATTTAGCAATAAAATGTTACTAATGTGTTGAGTATCTAGGAGGATTTAGATAGGCATTTGAAACAATGTATTGATGTTCTTTATCTTATTCAAATTATTGGAAGG